>NC_056726.1:108753541-108851041 GCF_019279795.1 Protopterus annectens
TCAGTTTGTCCGCCAAAATGTTGGACCGACCCGGGATGTGCATTGCTATCAGAAAACGGTTGGTGGAGATCGCCCATTCCCACACTCTCATGGCCTCTCGACAAAGTGGGTAGGACCTGGTTCTCCCGTTTGTTGATATACCAGACCAATGACATATTGTCTGACTGAATTGCAATAGTTCCCAGAGGAAGAGAAGCATGAAGAGCCTGCAATGCTAAAAGGACCGCCCTAATCTCCAGAACATTGATATGCAGAACAGTCTCATTTGGAGTCCACATGTCTTGGACAGTCCTGCCCGAGCAATGCCCCCCCACCCTAGATGGGAGGCATCCGTGGTCACCGTGGCTTGGGGCAGAGGCATAACAAAGGGGCGTCCTTCTCACAGATCCTGGGATTGAAGCCACCACATGAGAGAAGCTTTGCATACCTTGCTTAGAGGAATTGGGAAGTCTAGGGGCAGGTATAACAGAGAACACTGAACTTGTAACGTCCACAGTAATGCACTCATATGCAGACGTGCACAAGGAACCAGATTTACGGCTGCTGCCATGGAACCTAAGGCTCTCAGGACTAACTCTGCTGGGGGTGAAGAAGCCTGAAGATGTGCCAAGACATGAAGGGTCAAGTTCCGAAGTCTGTCTGGAGTCAAAAATATCCTGGCCTGAAGAGAATCTATTCTCGCCCCTATGAAGTCCAGAATCTGAACAGGCTGAAGACAGGACTTCGTAAGGTTTATTGTAATACCCAGTAGATTTGATAACTGAAGGAAGGAATTTCTGGTTTGCATAAGTTGATGCCTGGAGGGGGCGGTGAGGAGCCAATCGTCCAGGTACGGGAAGACCTGAATGACCTGAAGCCACTACAACTGCCATGACCTTGGTAAACACCCTGGGGGCTGTGGTGAGTCTGAAGAGTATGACCCTGAACTGGTAGTGATTGGCTCCTAGCCAAAAGTGGAGAAACCTCCTGGACTGCCTGTCCGTCAGGATATGGTAGTACGCATTCTTGAGGTCTACCGAGCACATCCAGTCTTCTTCCTGTAAGAACGGCAGGATGGATTGTAATTTGACCATCCGGAACTTCTCCTTGGCAATGGACAGGTTCATCGTGGATAGGTCGAGAATCGGCCTCAAGTCCCCAGTCTTTTTTGGCACCAAAAAGAACCTGAAATAGATGCCTGATCTGGACTGGTCTGGGGAACTGGCTGGAGTGCCCTTTTTCCTAGCAGCTTTTCTATTTCCGAAGCTGCCGCCTCCATTTGAGTGGGTGGGATGTCCGGGAGACGCCTTTGGGTTAAGGGACTGTTCATGAAGGTAATGGAATAACCTCTGGAAATTATTCAAAGCACCCAGCGGTCTGATGTTATGGACTCCCATTGAGCTAGGTGCTTCAAAAAGCACCCCCCCCCCGACTGCCTCCAGAATGCAGCAGTCGGGCAACCCCTCAGGGCTGCTGCGCGGGTCGATCTGATAAAGGTTCTAGTGACCTGAAGTTCTTCATTCTCCCTCTGCCTCTGGGCCGGCGTCCACCTTGTTCCCCTCTGCCTCTAGGGGAAAAGGAGTCCGGAGTGTCCCGGGAGTGCTGAGACTTCTGGAACCACAACTTCTTCTGCCCTTGCTGGTTCCTGGAAAAGGACCTTTGAGGGTTGGAGAAGTGGATCTCGATGACTGACAGTGTCTTCCCATCCTTCTCATTCTGGACTAGCATGTCTCAGACGGTCTTCCCGAAAAGGGTTGAACCATCAAAAGGGGCATTCGCGAAGGACACCTTAAAAGGTTCTGAAAAATTACAAAGCCGGAACCAGGCATGACACCTCATGACAATACCAGACCGGGCTACCCTAGTGGCTCACTCGGTGCCGTGAGAGAGTAAATGCATGGACGTGTTAGTACCTGACTTAAGAGTGGCCATACGAGCCGAGAATGAATGTTTATCCTTGGCCGAAATGGACTCCGGGGGAGACTCCGCATACTCGTTCAAGAGGTCACGCTGAAGTCTAATCACGTGGACCATATAGTTCAGTGCCCTTATGGCAAATGTAGCTGAAGCATACGTCCGCTTTCCGAGATGATCCATCACCCTAGACTCCTTGTCTGGAGGCTGGACCAAGGAACTTTCCTGGGCCAGTTCCTTTTTGGTGGCTGCCGCCACCACCATGGCATCAACTGGGGACCCTTACTCTATGCAGGTATGTCAGTAGGAGGGCTCAACACTTTATCTGGCCATTTTGGTATTGGCTCTACAGTGTCCGGTTCCTTCCAAGCTCTGGTGGTAATGAGGTCCACCAGAGGATCAGCTGGGGGGACACCCAAGAGGTAGATGGGCCTGCGAACGCCTCCAGAAATATCGACTCATCCAAGGAAGGCTTTTGGGTGGACCAGCCCCCCTTTGGCTGAGAATTTCCATTATGTCTCCGAAGAAGACGTCTTCGGGGGGCTATCTGGGGGGGCCTTCCCTTTCCTCCAAGTCGGTATCCTCAGTGAGGGACTCAGGGGAGTCCATGTGCCTCCTCTTGCACTGGCATTTGCGAGGGACCTCCTCGGGGGACTCTCCAGGGAGGGCTCAAAAACAGTTTCACATTCCTCGAGGGGAACCATCTGGGGTGTATCAGACTCAGGCTGTCCCTGGGAGGACTGGATGACAGAAGACATACTCAACTGCGAAGGAGCAGGGGTGGACTCCGAGGAAAGAGTGAGGGGTCTCGATCCTCCTGAGAGAACCCTCTTCATAATGTCGAAGGCTGAAGGGGAACCGGCTTCCCTGAAACTAGTGGAACAAGTAGCCATGCCCCTTGGATCAGACGAGGGGATGGGAGCTGAGCCTGTAACAGCCAGACCCAGAGGGATGCTATGTCTCGACGACAACGGAGCAGATGACACACTCATCACCTCGGATCCGACGCCCAGATCTCGGCTCCAAGAGCTTGGACCCGACTTAGGATCTGACAAACTTGAGGGCATGGCCGGCGTCGAGGTTGGAGGAACAATCGGCTCCAACCCCCTGACTCTGGGACTCCTCAGATCCAGGGACTCAAACTCAGGGATGGATCGGAGAAGGAGCTCTCGGGGTGAACATTGGAGCCGAACTCCCTGCTCTGACGGGAGGGGGCGCCAGCAACAATCCCATCTGCAATTGAGTCTGCAAGAACCTTCTCATGATCCGGTCCATGTCAGCTTCAGGGAGGCTTCTCATGGATCTGGAGGAAGCCACGAACACTGGCCGGGAGAGCCGATGCGAGGACGACCTCGAAGCAGGCCGAGCCTCCTCCTCTGGCTCTGGGGAGAATCTTGGAGAACGGAGCTGAGGGGAGGAGAGCCTAGGAGCTTTTTCTGGCATGGAGACCACTTTGGCCAGGGGGGCCGCTTGTCTCTTGCGACCCCTCTTCTTGTCTCTATCTCTCTCTTTTTCTCTTTCCCTGTCTTTTTCTTTGCGCTTCCCCTTCCTGGCCTCCCTATCGCCCTGTTTTGAAGTGGGAGTGGGAGTCCCGGACAGGGGGGAGGAGGACCAGAAACTTGTACAGCCACAGCCATGGCTGAAGAAGAGGAAGAAGCCACCGATTCTGCTAGGAGAAGACCAGCCAGAATCACCTTGGCCCTGCGATCCCACAGAGCCTGAGGGTTAAAGCCTGCACAAATCTTGCAGTCCAAAGTAAGGTGGGGAACCCCTAAACACACCACGCACAGAGTGTGACCATCGGCCGGCAACAGCTTATGGTCACACTCTGTGCATTTAGAAAAGGTCGGCTTCTGGGAGTCCGACATAGCCACGCTACAACTAGCAAAGTCTAACTAGTAATCTATAAAACACGCACACACACACACAAGGGCGGGAAAGGGAGGTTTACACTAAGATCTTATTTACAACTATAAACTTTCTGTCTCTTTTTTTTTTTTTTTTTAAACCACTCACACATACACTGAAAAAGCGCACAGCTAAAGCTAGATCAAAAATCCCACTCTACTTGGCTGGAGGTCAGAGATCACGTCTTGGTGAAGCCGCGGCAAACGAGATCTGAGGGTTGGAAGGAGGTTGCAGTATAGTATGGGTAAGCGGGAGGAGCTTGGAGCTCGAATCTTAGCTTGGAAAGCTGCCGGCTCGGATCTGTATAGGATCCGAAACCCACAGGTTGATGGCCAAATTAAGTTAACTACTTCAGATCACAAGTTATATCACAGCAGGATGGAGGGAGTCCCCAAAGCAGGGAGAAACAGGAAGATCAGGAAACATCTGAAGAAGAAATATGGACATGGGAAAGAAAAAGAGATTTAATATGGTGTCATATGTATGCAAAGGAGAAAGCAAAACTTTTAGTTATGTACTAGAATGTTTGTTTCCCATCTACCTATACATCATCTTGACTGATGGGTTGGGAGGAGCTCCTGAGCCTCCTCGGCGACTCGTAACTATGCCAAAAGAAGTCTCTTATTGGCTGAGCTTACTATATCCCAGGATGCACCACTACTAACCAATACAAAAGAGCAGCACCAAAAATATCTGAAGAGAAATACAGACAAAGGAATCCGAATATGGAAAACTTTACAATAAAAAAATAAGACAAAGAGGACAAGTATTAAAGGAGATTAGTAATTGGGAAGTTAAAGAAATAGAAACTGAGGTTATGGAGTACCTGCAAAGTGAAGGACTTAAGTGTAGAAAATCTAATTCAGAAAGCACCACAACAGGATAGAGTAATAGATAACCAAATTAAGGGGGAACCAGTGGAACAGGACACAACTGGTCAGGTGCCATATGAAGATAATTTGGAGCCTTCCACAGGAAACCAGTATAAATGTTCACTTGAAGCTAGACAGCAAGGGAAGGAACAAGAAACTGTGGAAACTCTGATGCAGTCAATGTTGAGGAGTGATAGGCCAGTGAGTTCCCATATGATAGAGCAACGGACGGCACAGGATGAAACTGATGAGAATGTGTCACAGGAAGATGTTACAGAATGCCTGCAGGAATTGGAAAACAAAGGATGTGCCCTCAGTTTGGAAGAAAATGAGATAAGAGAAGAATTGCTCGATTTAATAGACATGGACAGATATATCGAGATCAATGAAAGAAATAGACTGCAGAAGGTTAATAAAACCCCAAAAGTCAGAAGTCTGACAAAACAAATGAACACAGTAATTAGGACTGTTCATAGAGATCCATGCGATATAACAATTAGCTATGTACTTACCATAACGCTAGATGTATGTAGTCCATCTCGCCATATATTCTTCATATGTGGTTCGGAGCCGACGGTCGGCTCTGACTCGGCCTATACACTAGCTCGAAAGTCTCTGATTGGCTGGGCTAAGATGGTATCCCAAAATACCTTGCTCCACATCCCCAGATCTAATTTGCTGCTAACAAAAACACTATGTCCAATCCACACACACACATCCACAGTCAAGATAGACAAGGTCCAACAAGTTGTCTAAAGGGACTAAAGCCAGGGTTATAAAGGAAATCCTCCAAATTCTCCAGGCAAGGGGGACGGCAGGTGGGTAATGAAGAATATATGGCGAGATGGACTACATACATCTAGCGTTATGGTAAGTACATAACTAATTGATGTTATGTAGTCCTATCTCGCCATTATTCTTCATATGTGGGACAGCGTCCCTAGCACCTATATCCTGGGTGGCTCAATGGAAGATACTCCTGAGCACTGTGGAGCCAAAGGAAGACCTGCCCCTGGATACCACATCCAGTTTGTAATGGGACACAAAGGTATGGGGAGAAGCCCATGTTGCAGCTGCGCATATATCATCCATGGATAGCCTAGCCTAAAAGGCCGTAGACGTAGACACTGCTCTCGTAGAATGTGCTCTGACTGGAAAGGGTATGTTCTTACCTCCTGTCTGGTAAATAAAGGAGATGCAACCCGCTATCCATCTAGAAATGGTTACTTTGGACACCGCCGAACCTATGCGATTGTCTGAGAACGAAATGAAGAGCTGATCTGATTTCCTCCATTCCTTAGTCCTGTGTAAATAAAAGCGCAGTTGCCTATGAACGTCCAACGTATGAAACTGATACTCTGCCTTGTCAGAGAAATTGGGAACGAATACTGGCAGTTCGATGGACTGATTAATATTAGACAATGACACTACTTTTGGAAGAAAGGTTGGATTCGGCCTGAGGGAGACCATATCTTTATGGAAAATGAGATAAGGGGGCTTAGCTGACAAGGCCTGAAGCTCTGAAACCCTTTTGGCAGAAGTAATGGCTATTAGAAAGGCCGATTTCCATGTCAGAAACTTCAAATCGCAAGAAGCCACAGGCTCGAAGGGTGGAAGAGTAAGAGCCTGCAGAACAAAATTAAGGTCCCAAGGCATAACCGGTTGAGCTACCGGGGGGCGAAGGAGGAGTGTGCCTTTCATGGAGGCTTTACACAGTCTGTGAGCCATTAAGCTGGGTTCATATGCCACGTGATAATTAGAGATAGCCGCTAGCTGAACTTTTATGGTGGCTGGGGCTGACCCTTGGTAGAATAATTGAGATAAGAATTCCAGCACAGAGTTGATGGGAGCTGTGTAGGGGTCAATATCCTTAGACTGTGCCCATATGGAAAACCTTTTCCACTTACTGGAATAAATCTTCCTAGTGGCTGGTTTGTGAGAGGATGAGAGGATATGGACTACGTTTGGAGAAAAATCATGATACCTGACTACGGTCGGAAGTGGAGTAGCCAGGCGGTCAGTCTGAGGGTCTCCAGGGAGGAGTGGAGCTGTCCCGACATATGTGTCAGTAGGTCTGGACGAGGGTCCAGAGTCCAAGGAGGCTCCACGACGAACTGTTGGAGAAAGGGGAACCATACTTGTCGAGGCCAGTATGGAGCGATTAGAATCAACCTGCTTCCCAGGGATAGTGCTTTCTGGATCACCCTCGAGATAAGGGGAAACGGAGGGAAAGCATACAGCAGACCCGAGGGCCAAATGTGCGCCAGAGCCCTTGATATCTCTGGGGTATCAGTGAGAAGAATGCGTGGCATTTCGCATTGAGAGGGCTGACAAACAGGTCGCAGCAAGTCTGACCCCATTTGTTGAATATGCTGTCCGCCACCTGGCGGTTCAGGGATCACTCGTAGGGCAGAAGGATCACCCTGCTTAACTTGTCTGCGATCACATTGGTTTTCCCCGGAATGTGCGTTGCTATCAAGGTCCTTTGGGAAGCTATCGCCCAGTTCCACACTCTCATAGCCTCCCTGCATAGTGGGTACGATCGGGTTCCCCCTTGTTTGTTGAGATACTACACTACCAACATGTTGTCCGAGTGTATCGCAATAGTCCCGGACGGGAGGACATGTTGTAGCGCCTGCAACGCTAGGAGCACTGCCCTCACCTCCAGGACATTTATGTGCAAGTTCATTTTGTGTTCCTGCCATGTACCTTGGACCAACCTGCTAAGATAATGCCCCCCCCCCACCCTATCCGGGTGGCGTTCGTGGTCACTGTGGCTACCGGGTTGGGTGAAGAGAATGGTTTTCCTACTACTAGATTATCGGTGCACAGCCACCAACTTAGGTCCTGTATGCATTTGTCTGTGATCAAGATGGGATGGGATAGAGGCAAACTCTGAAAAGACCACTGGGCGAACAGGAGCCACTGTAATATCCGCATGTGCAGCCTCGCTAATGGAACCGTCATGATAGTGGATGCCATCGTGCCTAGTAGTTGCAGCACTAGCCTTGCCTTTACGCGTGTCAAAGGCATCATCATTTGAACCTGCCGTTGTAACCTCGTGATCCTTTCCATAGGCAGAAACGCTCTCATCCGAATGGCATCCCACTCTGTTCCTATAAATAAGACACGCTGTGAGGTAGCAAGGCAGATTTTTTCCAGTTTACTGTGATGCCTAGCTGATGACAAATGTTGATGGTAGTGTTTCTGTTTTGACAAAGTAGATGCTTGGTGGGGGCGGTTAGGAGCCAGTCATCCAGGTAAGGAAACACCTGGAATCCTAGACGCCTCAAGTGAGCCGTCACCACTGCCATGCATTTGGTGAACACCCTGGGGGCTGTGGTGAGACCAAAGGGCAGGGCTCGAAACTGGAAGTGCCTGGCTCCCAGCCGGAAGCGTAGATGACACTGGGATGCTTTGTCCATCTTTATATGGTAATAAGCATCCTTCAGGTCAATGGAGCACATCCATACTTCCTTTCCCAATAACGGGAGAACTGATTGCAGTGTGACCATCCGGAACTTAGACTTGCGTACATAATGATTTAGTCGGCTGAGATCCAGAATGGGTCTCAGGTCCCCCGTGCTTTTCGGCACCAAAAAGAATCTTGAGTAAGTCCCTAATCCGATCTGGTCTGGGGGGACTGGTTGGATGACTCCTTTTTCTAGCAGCTGAGAGACCTCTGATGCTGCTTGACCCCTTTGACTGGGTGGTGCGTCTGGGATCATTTTGGGGGTAGGAGGGGTGGAGTGAAATGGAATGGTGTAACCTCCGGCGATTATTCCTAAAACCCATCTGTCCTGGGTTATTCTTGCCCAGGCTTCTGGATAATGGGAAATCCGACCCCCGACTGGCTCCGGAGAAGCACAGCCGGGCACACCCTCAAGAGTGAGAGTATGGGGAACCGCGGAAGGAATCCCGGTCCTCCGAGTTGCGGGGGCCCCCTCTGCCTCTGGGGCGGCGTCTTCCAGAGTATGACCCCCTCCTCTGACTCGAGAGGGGGTCTCACCTTGTGTGGTAGGGAACAACCTCTGTGATTTTCTGAACCACCCGCCCCCCCCCCGCTGAGCCCTGGGATAAGGTCTCGATGGTAGGGAAAAGCGGACTCCCACGGCAGACAAGGTCTTACCCTCCTGTTCGAACCTGGTGAGTGTGTCTTTTACTTTGGTCCCAAACAAGGAGGAACCGTTGAAAGGGGCATCCGTAAAGGAAGACTTAAAGGCCTCCGCAAAGTGACACAGGCATAGCCAGGCTTGCCTCCTGAGGGCCACTCCTGAACTAGCCGCCCTGCTAGCTCCCTCGGCCGCGTACGAAATCAATTGCATGGACGAGTTCGCAATGGAATTAAGGGTGGAAAGCTGAGCACTGACTGCTTGAGCCACCGTCTCAGGTACATTACCCCTGAGAGTATCTCCTACCTCCTGAAGGAGATCTCTTTGGAGCCGCGTGAAATGAGTCAAGTAATTCAGCGACCGCAGAGTAAAGGTCGCTGAGGAAAAGGTACGCTTCCCGTACCGGTCCATCATCCTGGACTCCTTGTTCGGGGGATGGACCGTAGAGGAAGACTCTGCAACTTCCTTCTGTGTGGCGGCCGCTACCACCATAGCATCTACTGGGGTTCCCTTCATCAAAAAATCCTTTCCCTGGGGGGCAGACAAGAATTTGTTAGGCCGTCAAGGGACAGGCTCCACGGAGTCAGGAGTCTCCCACACCCTTCGACAAATTAAGTCTAGGAGCTCATCAAAGGGTGGGGATACCCAGGAGGTGGAAGGCTGGGTGCCAAAGGCCTTAAGGAATACTGACTCCTCCTCAGAGGGGGTTTTGGAAGGCCAGCCTCCTCTTTGTTTCAAGATCTCCAGGATTTCGGAGAACGAAACATCCTCAGAGGAAGACTTGGGGTACCCCTCCGACTCCTCGAGGTCAGTATCTGAAGTGAGGGACTAGTCTTGGGAGTCTATATGCTTCCTCTTGCAAGATTTCTTCCTGGGGGGTTCCTCCGACAGAGTCTGAGGGCTCCTCAGAAAGAAGGGGACCACTCATGGGGGTGTCCTTAGGCCCTTGCGCCCTGCTGTCCAAGGATAGCGGGGTGTCAGAAGCTCTCGCCAGTGTAGTAGGGAACGGAAGGACCGATCCGAGGGAGGTAGCTGATCCAGCCAGCACGCTCCGCATTGCCTCAAAGGCGGGATCTCCTGAATCTGAGGACCGACCGCCCTCTAAGGCCATGACCGGGGCCCGAGTCCCCGCTGCCGATGCGCCCAGAGGAAGGCTCGGCACCGACCTGTGCTCCGAGTCATCCCCTACGGCGCCGACAGAAGAAACTCGAGTCCCGAACCCTGTGAACGGAGCCGACAGGGTCGGAGCCGATGCCGGTACCGAGAGTCTCAGTTGGGGTATCGGAGCCGACACAGGAACATCCCTCGGAGCGGAGCTTACCGGCTCCGAAGACAACGATGCGCTCGGAGGAGGAATAGCAGGTACGACTACCAGGGCTGGCTCCGGAGCCGACTGGGTCGGAGCCAAAAAACGTTTTGCCAACACTGGCAATTCCAGGAGCCGCTGCACCACCCTATCCACATCCAAATCTGAAAGCCTGGAGGATTTGGAGGAAATCGATGGAGAAGCAGACCTCTTCTCTGGAGAGGCTTGTCTTAAACTTGGAGACCGGCTCCAAATCGGTTCCAATATTATCGGAGCAGTCGAGGATTCAATCGAAACAGTGACTTCCTGCAGCTCCGAGGTCGGTGGAGCCGAGGAAGCAGATTCCACTACCAAAATCTTAGAGGGCGGCTCCGAGACCAGAGATGGAGCCGGCGATCTCTTCTTGGATCTAGATGACTTAGACTTCGACTCGGAGCTGGGAGTCGAAGCTAACTTTTCCTCAAAAGATGGTTTTAACAGACCCTTTAGTATCAACTTGTTTTTCCTTTCTTGGAGCACCCGAGGACTAAAGGAGTGGCAGAAACTGCAGGACTCCTGAAGGTGGATGGCTCCAAGACAATAAACACAGAAGGAATGTCCATCTGTAATAGACATTTTGTATGAACATTTATAACACTTTTTAAAGCCAGAGGGCTTATGTTCTTTTTGTTCTTTCGACATAATTATAAAACACAGAACTCCAAAAACTTTCTCGGTGCAGAAGTCAGTCAGAGAAAAGGACGGGAAACGAACGCTCAGCACAACACACAGTCACTGATGCACACAAACAATAGAGAGACCTCTAATTAAAACAGTCTCAGCACAAACTCAAACGGGCCTAGCCCGAGGGTAGAAGGGATACCACAGAGACTTTCGAGCTAGTGTATAGGCCGAGTCATTTGGTCTTGATAAATGTGCAAAAGCAACCTTTAAAGCAGGAAAACTGCAACGCCAGGAAAACATCAGTTTGGGGCAAGAATGAGATATAAAAGAACTTGAGCAAGAAGGAGTGTATAAATATTTGGAAATGGATAAAGGATCAACAATAAAACACAAACAAATGCGAATAAAACTTAGTAAGGAATACTTTAGAAAACTTAAATTAATCCTGAAAACAGCACTGACATCTAGGAACAAAATCCAAGCTATAAACCAATTTGTTCATCCTGCCCTAACTTACAGCTTTGGAGTGACTGGCCCCAAAACGTGTTGGGATAGATTAGATAGGAAAACAAGAAGGATGCTTCATGCTCACCAGATGACTTATAAAAATCAGTGGATACCAAGATTATATATTCCCAGTTCTGAAGGAGGGATGGTCCTCCTTGAAATTGATTATATGTACAGATCTGCAATTGTGGGACTCCACACATATCTGCTGACCTCACAAGACCCAAATGTAGTGAAAGTTTTGAAACATGTGGAGAATAAATCTAAGATGACTTCTCTGCTTAATCTAGAAGAAGCTAATCGGCATCAAGCAGGCATGGAAATCAAACCAGAAATAAATAAAAATCAGGCAGCAACTGAATGTGCCAAAAAACAAAAGAAAGAATATAAGGTGAAGGATCAGATGAGAAGCCAAGAAATGTAGAAAAAGCATAAATATAGTTGCAAGTACAGAAAACTTCTGGAAGAACCTTATGTTGATCAGGAACGAACACAGGAATGGTTAAGGAGAGGCAAATTCAAACCAAGAGATGAAAGGTTAATATTGGCGTCCCAACATAGTGGGCTGCGCACACATTGGTTTATAAAGTCCACTGAACATGTGAGAGAAACAGACAAATGTAGGTTTTGTAAAACCAAACTGGAAACAGTCGCACACCTCGTTGTTGGTTGCGACATACTAATGGCAGAAGGACTGCATACTGAAAGGCATAATAATGTGGCAAGACTGTTGCACTGGGGATTATGATATTGAAGTGGTTGAAAAACACTGGAAACATAAGTCACAATGCATCATAGAAAATGAAGAAGTCTACATCACTTGGGGTCATCCATTACCAGCAGTTCAAAACATAGCTGCTAGAAAACCAGATATAGTGGTCCAAGAAAAGAAGACAAGAGTAGCACTGATCATTGAAATTGCCACACCCAGTGACTACAGTGTCTTGCGTACAGAGAGACACAAAGTCATAAAATATCAGGATCTGCTGGCAGAAACAAGAGCAGTGTGGAAGAAAGATATCTAGACAGTTCCAATAGTAGCAGCGTGTCTTATAAAAAATAATTTACAATTGTATTTAGATATGTTACCAATACATGTAATTCCATATGAACTGCAGGAGGAGTCATTACTGGGCACATTGCGGGTGCTGCGAAGAGCACTACTGGCTGACATCAAAGATTGAAACAATACCAATTTCATGAACTTTAATCATACTTTGACTTAAGAATGGGGTCCATTCCCGTCATGGTATTAGAAACCCAGAAGATTTGGAGAAATTAAAAAAGCCTCAAGTTATGGGTGATAGCAGGAACAGACAATGATGCAATTCTGCCAGTCACAACAGGATCTCTTCTAAGCAAACAATTCAAACTTCCAGACACACGGCTCTATCAGATCTCATCCCATCACCATTAACTCCCGGTATGTGACATATTTCTAAGCCCCCGGCAGTACCACCAGATGGGAAAAAATGCCACTTTCAGCCACTAGGGGCAAGATAGTTGGGCCTCCTGGCTGTCACCTGCTGCACTGACTACATGATGGGGATGGCTGAGTTTTGCTGAGGGACAGGAGACTGTGGCTGCACCACTTAACTCTGTGATGGCAGCTGGTGTACAAAACAAAAAAAGAAACGGGGAGAAATTAAGTAACAAGTTGAAAAATAATTACAAAAAAAGGATAATGACAAAGGAAGTGAGAGAAGAGTGAAACAAAAACATGTACATAACATGTAGATAAGTAATGCATGAAACATGTTTATTGAATTATTATGCACTACTTTATCAGCACAGCTACATAATGGCACACACTGAGGAAAGTCTGACATAAATGCCTTTATGCCAGGATATGCTAACTGAATGGAAGGGACACAGGTCGTAGTCCTGAGGGGTGTAGATATAGCTGTAAAACATGTAGGAAAGAATACCGATCTAGCTAGAAACTGCAGTTAGAACATGGTAAACCCATGCCACCTGCCATGCTATACCTAGTGTTGTCTAACTCTAGCAGGTAAACAGGAAACAAAAAAAGTCAGATACAAACAACCTGTATAAACTATTGCTCATTCAGAAAACCATAGGCAACATGGGATATATGCAAATTACCCCTTAAGGATATCAGGTGTTTCAGCTAAATGGCAATTCTGAATGTCCATGACTTTTTCTTTTACTTTTACCTGTAAGTCTATTTATGTATAATTTCAGGCCAATAAAGCCAAACCCCCTCAAGCTGTGTACATGCATGTTTTTGCCTTCTTATGGTAGCATCAACACAACATAAGAGGAATTGTTTGACTTTTGGAAACACAGGGTTGTCATTCCCCACTGATATCCATAAGCATTAGGGTGTCTAAAAATATCCCAATGAACAAACTAAAACAATGAGTACAAAAGTCACACAGGAAAACCAACTGGTTAAAAAACACAAAAAGAAAAATCTAGCAAACTAGACTTTCCACTGTGTGATACCTTAAAGCTCTTGTATCACAGGCAACATGGGATATATGCAAATTATTCCAAAGGATAGCAGGTGTTTCAGCTAAATGGCAATTCTGAATGTCCATGACTTTTTCTTTTGCTTTTACCTTTAAGTCAATGTATGTACAATTTCAGGCCGATAAAGCCAAACCACTCTAGCTGTAGACATGCATGTTTCTGCCTTCTTATGGCATCAGCACATCATAATAGGAATGCTTGACTTTTGGAAACACGGGTTGTCGTACTCAACTGATATCCATAAACATTAGGATGTCTACAAAATATCCCAACGAACAACCTAAAACATTGAGTACAAAGGTCACACAAGAAAACCAACTGGTTAAAAAAAAACAAAAAGAAAAATCTAGCAAAGCTAGACTTTCCACTGTGTGATACTTTAAACCTGTTGTATCAGAGGCAACATGTGATATATGCAAATTACCCCTATGGATATCAGATGTTTCAGCTAAATGGCAATTCTGGATGTCCATATATCCCATGTTGCCTCTGATACAAGAGGTTTAAGATATCACACAGTGGAAAGACTAGCTTTGTTAGATTTTTCTTTTTGTGTTTTTTAATCAGTTGGTTTTCCTGTGTGACCTTTGTACTCATTGTTTTAGTTTGTTAGTTGGGATATTTTGTAGACACCCTAATGTTTATGGATATCCATTAAGTACGACAACCCTGTGTTTTGAAAAGTCAAACATTCCTCTTATGCTGTGATGATGATGTCATAAGAAGGCAAAAACAAGCATGTCCACAGCTAGAGGGATTTGGCTTTATAGGCCTGAAATTGTCCATAAATAGACTTAAAGGTAAAAATAAAAAAGAAAAATTCATAGACATTCAAAATTGCCATTTAGCTGAAACACGTGATATCCTTAAGAGATAATTTGCATTATATAGGTTCATAGGTTCATACTAGGCATACATTCCGTATGATACAGGAGGTTTAAGGTATCACACAGTGGAAAGTCTAACTTTGCTATATTTTTCTTTTTGTGTTTTTTAACCAGTTGGTTTTCCTGTGTGACCTTTGTACTCATTGTTTTAGTTTGTTAGTTGGGATATTTTGCAGACACCCTAATGTTTATGGATATCCGTTGGGTACGACAACCCTGTGTTTCGAAAAGCCAAACATTCCTCTTATGCTGTGCTGATAATGCCATAAGAAGGTAGAAACATGCATGTCCACAGCTAGAGGGGTTTGGCTTTATATGCCTGAAATTGTCCATAAATAGACAAAGGTAAAAGTAAAAGAAAAAGTAATGGACATTCAGAATTGCCATTCAGCTGAAACACCTGATATCCTTAAGAGGTAATTTGCATTATATAGGTTCATAGGTTCATACTAGGCTATCTGCCCTAGGGCATTTATAAGCCTAGCCAGAGTGTGTTTGGCTTTCGCCACCCATTTTAAATTAATTTTGCTATGCCCTTTTTCGAGGTTAGTATACTGTGCCTCTGTCTAACAGTGACACAGAAGTGATACCCGGGGTAAACCTACGATCTCCCATCCACTCATCAAGAGTCCTCTTGAAGAGAGTCAATGAGGGACTCTGCCTAACCTGGACTGGGATTTTATTCCAGAGTGAAGGGAGCCTCTGGGTTATGAATCTGTCCCTCCAGCATGTCCTATTTATTTCAGTGCTGAGGTTCAAGTCTCTCGAGCGCGTAGCTCGATGGGATTTGGATTTTCTGAGGTGCAGCATGTCCATTGATTCCGGGTTGGACATGGCTTTATACGTCAGGCACAGATCGCCTCTGAGCAGGCGGCATGCCACTAAGTAGAGCTGGAGTTTCTTTAACCGGGCAGCATATGGCATCTGTTTGAGCCCTTCGATCCTCTTGGTGAGGTATTTTTGGGGTCTTTCCAGTTGCTGCAGGAGTCTGGTAAGGTACATCCCAAAAGGGACATTGTACTCAATTATGGGCCTGATGAGGGATGAGTAAAGAGGCACGATGACCTCCCCTGATTTAGATGTGAATCCCTTCCTGATTAGGTGGGCTACATATAATGTTTTTCTAACCACTTTGGCCACGTGGTTGTCAAATGAGAGATTGCTATCAACCTGGGTCCCTAGGTCCCTAATTACTTCTTCCGTACTTAATGGATTACCATCTATGTGGTAATTTGTGGGCACTTTGTTTTTGCCAAAGGGGATGACTATACACTTTTTGGCGTTTAGCTTGAGGCCATGGCTCTGGCACCAGTTGTCTGTTTCTATGAGGCCCTTTTGGAGGATGCTTGTGTCGGCTGGAGAGTCGATTATGGTGCCCAGTTTGCAGTCATCTGCGAACTTGGTCAGCCACAGTCCTTCCGTGTTGGCCTGTACCTCCGAGAAATATATACCGAACAAGAGAGGTCCCAGGACTGAGCCTTGTGGGACACCACTTGTAACTGGTTTGGAGTCTGACATGGCTCCAGCAATTCTAACCATGTGGGTTCTGTCCTTGAGCCAGTTTGCAAGCCATCTAGTGACATAGGGGTTTATATTTAAGCTGGTGAGCTTATCTATAATGCCCGAGTGGGGTACTGTATCGAAGGCTTTTGCGAGGTCCAGGTAGGCTGTGTGGACCACCTTCCCTCGTCAATGGCCTTGGTGACTGTTTCAAAGAAATCGACCAGGTTTAAGAGGCAAGATCTGCCCTTAACAAAGCCGAACTGGGTAGGATCCAGTGTCTGTAGGTCCCCAATATCTTTATTTATGAGGTCCATGATGATCCTTTCCATAGCTTTGCAGACCAAGCTAGTCAGGCTTATGGGGCGATAGTTTCCAGGATCTGTTGAGGCACCACCTTTGTGGAGAGGGACCACTGTTGCTGTACGCCACTCTTTGGGTACATATCCTGTAGTAAGGCTGAGATTGAACAGTAGTTTTATGTTTGGGTTTAGCTCTTCTTGGAGTTCATGTAGGATGCAGCCCGGGACACCGCCTGGTCCCATTGATACTGTGTTTTTGCTTTGGAGAGGGCGGCTCTTACTTGAGCACCTGAGATGTGAGGGGAGCAGCACACTGCTGGGATAGATATTTGCTTTTTGGGGGGGAGGGGGGGAGAAGTTTGCGCTGAACCTGTCAGCTAGGATGTTGGCAATGTCTGTGGGTTCGTGCATTTTTGTCATTTTGGACTAATTCTGAGCATATCTGGGAATTCCCACCCAGGTTCCTAACATAACTAA
This sequence comes from Protopterus annectens, assembly GCF_019279795.1. Classification (NCBI taxonomy): domain Eukaryota; kingdom Metazoa; phylum Chordata; order Ceratodontiformes; family Protopteridae; genus Protopterus; species Protopterus annectens. The sequence continues at coordinate 108,770,465 of NC_056726.1, forward strand.
AGAAAGCCTTGTGATTATCCTTAGTGTCCTGTGCAATTTTTCTCTAAGCTGGCCTTAGACGATTTTATGAGTGCCTGTAGTTTTTGCTAATACTGATCAGAGATGCCTTCCCTTTTGGGATTTTGCTCTATCATGTAGTAGCTTCCTCCTTCTATTGTATAGTTTGTTTATGGCTGGGGTCCACCAGACAGGACGTCTGCCTTTGGAGGATTGGGTCTTGGTTTTATTTGGGATTGCATGATCCATGCATTCCTGAAGGTGTTCATAGAATGCGTTTATAAAGGATTCTGCGGTCTGGGCCGTATTTTCCACAGGCCCGGGGGCTTTGAAGGATTCCACCTCGGTTTTGAGGAGTGTGAAATTTGCTTTAGAGAAGTTTTTCACTGTGGTTTTTTGGGCAGAGGGTGGGGTCGGGATGTGAATATCCAGTGAGATTAGTTTATGGTCTGATCTTACCAGTGAGGGATACACTTCTGGTCAGAGTCCCCATGTTGGTGATGATCAGGTCCAGTATGTTTACCCCTCTTGTGGGAGTGGTAACAAGTTGTTCCATAGCATTTGAGTTTATAAATTCTAGGAACCTTTGGGCTAGGGTGTTGGAGCTAGAGTAATGCTCCCAGTCTATGTTTGGGTAGTTGAAGTCGCCCAATATAATGGTGATTGGAGAGACCTTCATATTTTCCAGTGTTCTCAGGAAGGCCGAGTGGGGTTCCTGGGTTTGGGAGGGTGGTCTGTAGCAGGCTATGAACTGGAAGGCAGTTTTACCCACTGTTAGTTGCACATGGATAGTCTCTGATGCTTCGTGCTGTGCCACCAACCTGGAGGTGTGGGTATCTTTGAAGGATATTGATGCTCCCCCTCCTTTTGTGGTTCTGTCCAAGTTTTGGGGCTGAAAAGCATGGTATGAGGTATAACCTGGTAGTGCTGGGGTGCTCTCGGGAGCCTTGAACCAGGTTTCTGTTACTGCACAGATATCGATGTTCTCCATGCTAAGGAGAGTTTTGAGTGCATGCATCTTGAGGTTTAGACTTCTGGCGTTGAGTAGCATTACTCTTAGTTTCTTATCCCTTGTGATACCTATGGAGGTGGGTTTGTCTTTTGAGCCTTGCCTAAAAAGGCACTATGGGGTGGCAAGAGCCTTTGCCAATATCCGAAAGCCCAGGGTGACAGGTGCAAGCCATCCCTAGCGAAGCATCGTGGCTTGTCGAGCATGTCATCCCAGGCTGACAGGCATTGGACCCCCTTTGAATGACACCAATACTTAAGCCAATTGTTGAAATTGATCATCTTGTCTTCATATTGTAGCATCATTCTTGGTGAGGGTAAGATGCTACTCAAGGTCAGGGTCATACCGGCCTGGACTACATGCTCAGAGAGCTCCTCTATGTCTCTTTTCATGTAGTCCAGGGAGGTACAGCTCAGGTCATTCACACCAGCATGGACAATGACTGAGTCATATTTGTACTTGCCTTGGAGTGACCTGAGTGCTTGTGTTATGTGGTGGATCCTAGCGCCCGATAGGCAGCTCACCGTGACCTTCTCCTTGTTCAGCCTGGTGAGCGGGACGTCAGTGTGCCTGACGATAGAGTCACCTATTACAAGTGTATCAGATGTGTTGTTTAGCCTTAAGAGCTGTGACTGTTCGGCACACTGACTTTGTGAGCTATGTGTTGCACGTGTTTTGTTTTGGGGTAGCGGTTGCTTGGGTGTCTGCTTTGGAGGTCTCTGCTGCTTAGGCAGATTTTTATTTAGTGCCTCTGAGCAGGTTTTTGTGTGTTTATGTGTTTGGTTTGCTGTCGTGGTAGGTCTATGTGAGACTGGAATTGTAGTGAGTGTGGTTTCCTTCTCCTCCTGACTGGTTATGCCAGTACTGAGTTGAGAGAGCTTAGCCTCCAGTTTGGCTATATGGTTGCATCTCTCACATGTGTTGGAATTTGTTGGGAGGAGGAAAGGGTTGTCTGTGTACATGAGGCAGTTGTAACATTGCCTCAAGATTCCCAGATTCACCAGCTGGACCGGAGAGGAGATTGACAACTGACCTTTGGACATGCTAGAATAGTACTGGGAATTCCTTTATAATTGAAAAAAGGGCCAATGGGGAACAAGGTACTCAAGGGGAGTTTGTGAGGGTGTAGTGCTTTTAATTTTTTAGTGCTGACTTATATAATTGCTTTAGTGAGCAAGTGGCCAGGCTTTAGAGTAGGAATAGGGTGTTTACTATGAGAACTAGATCAGTTCTAAGGGAAAAAGTGAAGAGCAGACTTTATGGAGCCGAGAATAGTTTAAACCCAATTAAGTGGCGCTGCCCGATGCTGCGCTATGCGCAAAATCGTGCAAAGCCACGCTAAAGCGGGTTTTATGCAGGGGGACTTGAAAGAGCTAGGAATTGCCCCAAAACAGCCAATAGACTACCAGATTCTTGTGCTGGGAACACTCCTCCAGGGATAGATAGGCTGCTCCAAGCTCCCCACTGCCACTGGTGAACAAAGGCGCCTCCCTTTATCCAAGAAAGGAAATGGGCAACACAGGAACTTTCCAAAAGTCCAGAATACAGCAAAGCCTGTATTTGGACTACTCTAGGTCAGGAAAGATAGGAAACAAGGATAATATTTTTTTTTTTTTTTTTGCAACAAACAGCAGGAAAATGCAATAAATATGTAACACAGGCTAGCGCACTTGAGTGTGTAGCCTCAACAGGTAAATGCAACAAACAGGACAACCTTTAAAAGTGCAGGTGCAAAAACAACTTTAAACAGTTTAAAACAGTTCTAGAAGCAGAAATACTTGCAGTTTAGCTAGACTGGACAGTCGCCCAGGTAGTAGCAGGAAAAAAAACACTTTAGGTTAGCAGTTGCTCTTTTAGCCTCTCTGCTGCTAGCACCACTCTGCAGGACCACGAGGAGCTTGGCTGAGTAGTAACAAGCGCCAAAGCAGGTTTTATACAGGGGGACTTGAAAGAGCTAGAAATTGGCCCAAAACGGCCAATAGACTACGAGATTCTTGTGCTGGGAACACTCCTCCAGGGATAGATAGGCTGCTCTAAGCTCCCCGCTACCACTGGTGAACAAAGAAGCCTCCCTTTATCCAAGAAAGGAAATGTGCAACACAGGAACTTTCCAAAAGTCCAGAATACAGCAAAGCCTGTATTTGGACTACTCTAGGTCAGGAAAGACAGGAAACAAGGATAATTTTTTTTTTTTTTTTTTTGCAACAAACAGCAGGTAAATGCAACAAACAGGACAAACTTTAAATTAAAGCTGGCTTTAAAGCAGGGGGTTAGAAAGAGATAGGAAATGGCCCAAAACGGCCAATAAGCTACAAGTCACTGGGCTGGAACCACTCCTCAAGGGACAGATAAGGCTGCTCAGAGCTCCCCACTCTCATTGGTGAACAAAGAAGCTTCCTCCTATCCAAATAAGGATATGGGCAACACAGGAACTATGACACAGCCCAGAGATCAGCAATACCTGAAGACTGGACTATACTAGTTCAGTAAAGGCGGGAAACAAGGATATATATATATATATATATATATATATATATATATATATATATATATATATATTTTTTTTTTACAACATAGCAGAAATTAGGTATAGAAACACAGTAAATGCTTTAATTCGGCTAGCGCACTTGAGTGTGTAGCCTACCAGTTAAACTAAGCAAAAACAAACCTTAAAAGTGCAAAAAACTCAGAAATACAGGCAGGAATGCAATAAAACAACTTTGCAGATCTTATTTAGTTAAAGAAACAGAGAAGTCTATATATACAGAAAAGCAGCTAAAACACACAAACACTTCAGATGCAGTGCAACCTAGAGCACTTGAGTTGTAGCAATATTAAGGCAATTACAGTTATAATAAATGCTCTGAAATATACTCTATATTTCTCATATTGCCTCTGATATAGGGGGTTTAAGGTATCGCAGTGGAAAGTCTAGCTTTGCTAGATTTTTCTTTTTGTGTTGTTTAACCTGTTGGTTTTCCTGTGTATACCTTAACATAGACAGTACTATCAGTCCAGGGTGACATACACATTGCTGGCAGACAGCAAATGCAGTGATATACTTTCTTAAGACAACTGTAATTACAAAAAGAAATGAAATAATATACATCCCTGTGCCTAGAAAGTCTTACCACTCTCCTTCAATACAGAATTCTGTTCTCCTGAATGGTCTCCTGAGCTATAAAAAATAAGTTATGTGCTAACAACACATACATTTCTTTTATAGACAATCTCTATGCAAGCTAGACAAATACCCACAATATGTCTTGGGTGCTCTTACTTTAACCTATTCTTCCCATCAGCTAAGGTCATGATGGTGTGTCCTCAGGTCACTACAACTGTACCTGCAATGCTCACAAGAGAGGGGTATTCTAGTGGTATCACATGCCACTCTGTCAACACTGTACCAGACATCCATTTTATACTGGGGAGCCTCATGTAAGTACCCAGTCAGGTGCTCTCAGTGGTCTTTATACAGCAGATAAAGGAAACTCTTGATCTCCTCAGTGTTCCACCAGGGTGTCCTGTCACACACACAGTGCCTTGGAAGACATGGCCCTTCACCAAGTCTCATTCTAGAGAACTATGGCAGGACTTTCTCAGTCATGCAGCCTGATGTTTGCTGCATAGCAGTGTGCCCATAATGTAGCACAGAAAATGTTGGTGTGGCAGGGTGGTGTGAAGGAGTGAGGGATGGCATGAAATTTCTGTAACAGGTACATCTTGCCTAATTATGACAGCAGATATGCCCTTTATCATCTCTACTGGCTACAATATTAATATATGTTTAAGATGTCCCTGTCAGGGCCACTGACCCACTCACATGTTCAGTGAGCTTTGCAGGTGTTAATGCAAGTGCACAAGACAAAAAGATCCTCTTAGCATGCCTTGGGTCATAGGCAAACATACAGATAGAGCTGTTCACTAACATTCGTTACTAGGTGGCCAGTTAACACAACTGCTGTGCTCAGTGCCTCTAATTTAAACAATATAAACCTCTACAACCCCAAGACCATCATCTCACTGTGGAAGATCACTTTGTAGAAATCTCCAAACTGCAGCTACATGTGCAGAAACTTTTTTCATTAGGAGCTGCATTTCATTTTGAGGCAAGGCTGAACTTCGAATGTAGTTAATGTGCTTCATTTGCTAGGACAAATATAAAAAATTATATACTTACCATTATGCTAGATCTGTGTTGTCTTCTTCCACTGGATCCAATGCCAGCAACTAGGTATTTGACTCCAAAGCTTGAGCTCATCTCCCATAATGCACCACTCCACCTAATCTCCTCAGATCAAGCTTGCCCCTCTCATATTGGTGCCCCTTACAAAGTAACAAAATATTAGCAGTAGACAGAGACCTGATGAAGTCCAACAAAGGAAGGCCCCAGGAAACATTGGAAGGTCCTCTAAAAGCATTAATTAACAGCATGCCAATTTGGAAGGGGGATGGAGGGAAGAAATGTTGAGATGGACAGAAGAAGCACACACCACAGGTCTAACATACATAATTTTTGTATTTAATGTCTTTTCAGTTTTCCTCGACCTGTGGCTAATCACAGTGGTACTACAGCAAAATATTCCTTAGAATGATGGAAACAAATGTTGCTCTCGACCTCAAATGGATATGTAAAAAAGGTTTGGATATTGGACCATGTAGCTGCTGAGCAGATGCAATCCATAACTAAAGAAAGCAGCAGAGGTAGATACTGTTCTTTTAGAATGAGCCTTGAGTTTGTATGGCAGGGACAGCCCCCTGACATTATACATGAGAGATACAGTTGGTAAACCATCTGGACAGACATCCCTGCTCCTAGTTTTGTTTTGGAAAAGGAAACAAAAAGTTGGCCAGAGCTCCTGATGTCCTTTGTTCTATGCAAACAGAACCCTAACTGTTGATGTAGATCCAAACAGTGAAGCATGTACTCCCTCCTGTTAGCAAAATTTGAAAGAAAAAAAACACTGGCAAATGTACAGACTGTTTTAAGTTAAGACAAAGAGGCCACTTAAGGTAAAAAGGCTATGTTAATCTGTAGAGAAACTCTACCTTTATGAAAAGTAAGGCGGTTTACTTGACAAACACTGAAGTAACATGCAGCCCAAAACAGTGTTTTCCATGAAAGAAATTTTAAATCTACTCTGACTGCAGGTTCAAAGGAGATGATAGTTAAAGCCTGTAGCAAAATGTCAGATCCCAAGTAAGAACCAACTCACTCAACAGAGACCTTTGGGTTAGGAAATTTCACTAGGCTTAAAATGTTAAAGGCAGATAGCCTAGTACTAATCTAATAACCTAACCTATACCCTTGTAAACAAGAAAACCTTAAACAAGCTCAAGAAGCTGTAAGAGAATGATCCTAAGGGAAGCTGTAAGAGAATGATCCTATACCTTACTGAAATTAGAAATGTCCTCAAGTTGGACCTTAATAATGAAATAGCTTGCTCCTAAATACAGCAGGCCTGTCAATAAATCCAAAATCAAAGGAGCTAAAAAGTTATCCAGACCTTTCAATGCAACCCAAATAGTAAACCTTTTCCAATTACTGCCGCAAGGCTTTCTGGTAGAAGTCTTTTGAGAGGAAGTTAACAATCTGTACCATCCTTGCAGACAACCTGGGATTTCCGGCTATCACTGGAAGTGAAAGAACTCTGCAGTCAGTTTGCAGGACTTGAGGTCTTGTAAGGCTTGCTGAACAGATGGGAAATTATATTTGGAACAGGTCCAGAACCCATGGAAGATAGACTAAATGAGGTCATAAAAAGGAAAATCAAACATGTCTGGGCCAAAAAGGACTATGAGGGTTATCACTGTCTTGCACCAATCCACTATCTGTAAGAACCTGACAAGCAGGGGAGTTGGTTGATACATGTACAAGAGACTCAGAGGCCTAAGCATGAACCGGAGCATTCCTAGGTGACTGTCCCTCCTGAGGGATCAGGGAAAGAAGCTGTTGCACTTAGTGTTGTCCGGGGTTGCAAATAGGTCTCCTTAAGCCTGGCCCCAGCTACAGAAAAGTTCTGCCATTGACTGTGTGAGGGACTACTAGTGAGGTATTAGTATACACTGGCTCAACTTGGCCACCAGTATGATGGATCTGCCCAGGATATGCACTGCTATCAGAAAGTGATAGGAAGACAATGCCCATTACTACAACTTCATGACTTCCTAACATAATACGTAAGATTGGGTTCTACCTTACTTATTAAGGTACCAGACTACTGCTATATTGCCACTGTGGATGGATATCACACCTTTGGGGAGACAATTGTGAAATGCCTGCAAATCCAGGAAAACCTCTGTCATCTCAAAAACAATGATGTGAAGGTTTGCTCTATTCTGGACAAGAGGGACGTGTCTGTAGTTACTGTGGTCTTGGGTGGGGGAAAAGTAAAGAGGCATCCTGCCAACATTAGGTCAGAGATCAGCCACCATGAGAGGAGTAGGCTGCAGACCTCAGTGAGTCTTACTGAATGCTGCACTGAATGTGTTCTTACAGAACACTGGAATGATACAATCTACTGAAGAACTTTCATATTGAAACTGATCAGCAGAACTAACAAAATGGCAACTGCCATCGAACCTAGAAGGCAAGGAAGCAAAGCAGCAGGTGGCCTCTGAGGGAAAAGAGTTTGATGGGCCTGAAGACGTAAAGACAGTAGCCTGGAAGGAGGAAACATGACAATCTGTGTAATGATGTCTAGATGGCAAACTCTAAACTCCATTTCCTATACTGACTCTAGTTTGGACTTCTTGAAATTTAGTGCAACTCATAAGGTATGGCACAAGTAGAGCAAGGAGTTTCTCGCCTGCATTAACTATGCTCTTGATATAACTGTAATGAGTCAGCCATCCAGCTATGGAAAAACATGAAATCCCTGCAGCCTGAGCTGGGTTGCTACAACTGCCCAGAGGGCTATCTTGACACCACAGGGCAGCTCTTGAAACTGACAGTGACTATCTCCCATCCAAATTTGCAGTAACCTCCTGGAATGTCTACCTATCTTTATGTGATAACGGGTTATCATGGAGGTATACTGATCACATTCCTCAGCAGGGGCAGAATGGACTGCACAGTGACCATCCTGAGTGTAGTTCGCTTGCTAAACAGTTTCAATCTGCTTCGGTCAAAAATGGACTTGAGGTCCTTCTTTAGCACCACAAAAATACTGAATAAACCCTGCATCCTCTTGAGTCTGGTGGGACCTCCTGGATGACTCTTTTTGATAGCAGTTTTTCTATCCTCCATACCAACTTTTCTATCTTCCAGCAGCTGCCCTTCTTTGCCAGGGAACAGTCTTTTGATGATGTGTCAAAAATGTGTACAAAGGAATACTGTAGCCTCTGGTGAAGACTCTCAATACATAAGAATCTCTGGTGATGGCCTTCCAAGTTTGAGGGTGAACAGGCAAGCACCCCCAGACTGCCTTCAGAATATAGCAAATGGGCAAACATTCAGAAGTGCTGAAAGGGTTTGTTGGAGAAAGGACCCCCCGAAACCCTGAATCTGCATTCTGCTCTTGCCTGTTGGGTAGTATCCATTAAAAAGTCTCCCTCTGCCCTGAAAGGCACCATCACTGGGAGCTTCTTGGAGACCATGCTGAGATTTCCTGAAGAACAACCATTTACCTCCCCTTTGGTTATGGGAAAAGGTTATCTGAGTAGAAAACAGACCCCCACATCTGACAACATTTTTCCATCCTGTTCATTCCTGGTTATAGTATCTTTTACTTTTGGTCCAAACAAAGTGGAACCATCAAATGGTGTCTTAAAGCATCCAGGCACGTTGGCAAATTGCTGTGCCAGAGACTGCCACCCTGTCCATGCTATCTACTGTGTTAGACAACAAGTGTATGGGAAAATTAGAAATTGACAGTATGGTAGACACCTGGGTCTCCATAGATTTATGAGTCTCATCTGTCATTAGGAATGGAACAGATCTATCAACTTCATTCAATAAATCCCTCAGTAGTCTAATTAAATGAGCCATGCAGTTCAGCACAAAAACAGCAAAGATGGCTGAAGCATATATGCACTTCCCAAACCTGTCCAAAACCCTACACTCTCTATTCAGAGGATGGACACTCATGCTCTCCTCTCAAAGTTCCTTTTTGGTGTCTGTGGCTACTACAACTGTATTAATTGCAAGCTCCTTGCTCCAATGAGTCCTGTCCTTCGACAAAAATAAAATCTTATCAGGCTTTTTTTGGGATGGGCTCTACCATGTCAAGTTCTCTCCACTCCCCTGAGACACTAAAACCATAAGAGCACCTGGAAGGGGTACCACAAAGACCTTGGATGGTTCTGCACCTGTCCATATCCTGGCACCTAACAGAGGGTGATCAGACCCAGGGGGAATTGTTCTAGTGAAAACACCAATTCTGGAGTGGCAACAGTCACCAGAGATTGGTATCAAAAGGATCAGATACAGAAGCTGCCATTGGGCTTGGGGCAGCAAAGAATATGGTCCAACGTAGTTCTGCTGTCTGAGCTGAGGAAGACGTAGATTGGGAATGGAACAGTTCCAATGCTGGATCTGAGCATGGAGACAAAGAAACAGAGAACCTGAGGGTCTTCTGTACCATCTCATCCAACACTCCAACTTCATCAGATCTTTTCCTACTTTCTCTTTTGTCTTATCTCTTATCTTCATCTTTCCTGGAATTCTCAGAAGGTTTCATCAAAGGAGAATTAGAAACAGAAGGGCTAGACACAGTAGTAAGAGTGTGAAGAAGCCCCTTAACAGCTAACTTAGATCTCCTGTCTGCTAGTGCTCTAGACCTGAATGAAGAACAGGCCTCACACTCGATCTAAATGAATCTCCCCTACGCAGTACATGCAATTATCAAGCAAATCCTGTGGGGGCAAATTTTCACCACAATCCACACATTTTTTTGAAACCTGAAGCCTTCTCTGTCATATTTAAAATAAGGTCATGATACTACCTCACAACAACACGACACCAGAGGCTGTTCTTCTGGTTTGTTTTAAATAGCACACAAAGGGAGGAGGTAGCAAAGAAAGACTTAGAGCTGTAAAAAAACATGCAGTGAAATGTACCAAAAACTAGCCAATTCACTTATCTGTGAAGAGCTCCAGAAACCACATCCGTCATCAAGTGTTGCAAACAAGGATATTATGTGGAGTGGTGCATTATGGTAGAGGAACTCAAGCTTTGGAGACAAGGTCTTAGTGGCCAGCCTCGAATCTTATAACCAACAGGTTGCAGCAAATGGAAAAAGATATTGGATCAAGACATAACTGTCATTATTTTCAGGTTGGGGGGTTCACAAACAAATCTGATTAAAACAGTAATTATTTATAATAAAGAAGCCTTGAATCTGTTAAATTTAGATTTTTTTTTATTTCATTACATAGGTCTTGCATACATAGAAGAGCAAAAGAAATACTTCATTAGCAAGGGTGTTGTATGAGAAATACAATTATTAAATTTTGGGGGGTAAGGGAAAGAAAGAAGACAGAAAAGAGAGAAATAAAATACAAGAAAAGATATGGATATGAGACTGTTTTACAGCACTGAACTGATTATAATCTTCACTGTTAACATTGTATGTTTCACATCTTCAAGTGATGAAGATCAAACTTAATGACAAATTTGAAAATAAGCACAGATCAAACTAAAAATAACAAGCAGAGTTAACCTTTCAATAATTCATAATTACAACTGCTGGCATACCTTGCAACATCCCCTATTTATTCATATATTATTGAATCTTGTTATGTTTGCTATCCTGATCAGTTAAACATTTGCAGAAATGATTTATACTGCCATATTATAACATTTTTCCTTTTCTCCTTTTCAATACTGTCTTCAAAAGGTATGTATTGTTGGAACCTTGTTATGGACTCTGAAAATGCAAGTACTGATACAAAGATCACTCTTTATTGTCATTTACTGTTAACTTTCAACAAAACCCAGATATGTTGTACTGTTTATGCCATTCTGGCCCAGGGTGCATCGGAAAAGGGTCCTCAAACCAGTACACTTACCCTGTTAAGAAACGTAACATAAAACATAGACAGAAAAAAAGGAGGAATAAATAATATGAAATAAAAGAGTTGTATGGATGGGATGATACTATGTGTAGGATAGCACTAAATAGATTACTGATGAAAACAATTATACTACAGAAAGACTATGAAATAGAGCAAATCATGCAGTGCAAGAGACAAGTGAGTGAATTGTTTAAAATACAAATGGACAGTTTTTGGGACAGAGTATGTAAAATTTACAAAACTGAAGCATTACAAATTACAAGCATGGCTATAATTATGTATGTCAATTTAAAATGATTGTTTACATGAGAACTGAACAAGTCCACTCCTATTCTCTCTTCAGCAAGCGCTACAGGATCCTTTACATCAGTCTTAGCTATCAGTAATTCTGGCAGATGAGCCCTTGATGTCTCATCTGAAGAACAGCACATTTGTGACCAAAGCAGATTCCTTATGCTGCATTATAGTGACACTACAGAAAACAAATTCAAGCACCTGGAGGGTGGAAACTTGACTCTGACAATCTACATGCTTGCAGCTGTACTCTTCGTACATGTGTAGGAATTAGCACATGCAAAAGAGAAGGAAAGTAATAATATGTAAGCAAAGTTACCATAAGAGTAGATGTTTGAATAGATCACTATTTGCAATAGCATAAAGCTATATGGGATATAAATATAACTTGCCAAGTATCAGACATCTGGCCATTATACAAAAATGTCTGAACACATTCCACACACACCATAAGCCCCAGCCAGCACACAAGCATGCTAATATATAAGCAGAGATACAGGTGCCAAAAAATCAGAGCTTTCTTACCTCTCATAAAAGGATCCAAGGTCCAAATTAGGAAATGTATATGCTAGGAGAAAGAGGAACAGGGACAAAGGGAACCCCACCTTGGCCAAGGGAGAGAATGAGAAAAAATAGGATCCAGTAGAGAGCAAGAAGAAATTAAAATGAGAAGGGGGGTCGTGGGAAGAGTGTTAGTAGAGCGTTAGTATTACAACAGTGACCTATTCAAACACAGAATAGTTGTGTGAAATCTGACCATAACCATAGATGTTCTTTTCTTCCATGTTGCAGTATTCTTAGTGTGGGATTCTCCAGCTCAGGCAAACCGAACATCGGGTCCTATACAAAAGCTTAAGCCTTGTTGCTGCAGATGCGTGGGACATCACACGTAGGCCCATAAACCAGGGACCTTAATGTGACATCTGCACGCACAGACCTCAGAACTTAATCGCCCAGTCGGACAGTCGAGTAGAAAGAGCAAAATGATCCCCACAAGACGTGTGAAGTGCCACTTGCTGGCTAGTCTGACCTTAGTCTAGGTGGTGCTCCAGGGTGCCCTTTAGACAGGTCAATAGGAATGAAGGGGGACAGGTGGGAGGGAAAGATTACTGCAACATGGAAGAGAAGAACATCTATGGTTATGGTAAGATTTTATACAACTATTCTATGTCCTTCTATTCCTATGTTGCAGTATTCTTAGCATGGGAGAGTGCCACAGCTTAGGAAGGAGGAAGGGAGGAGGTAGAGGTAGCTGATTCCAGAAAGCCCTGCAGGATTGCCATAGCAAACCCTGCCCTGGCTCTGGAGACATGATCCAGTTTGTAGTGTCTGGTAAAGGTATAGTATATATAGTGGACCATGTGGCTGCCTCCAGAATGGAGGCTGTGTTCAGGCCTTTCAGGAAGACTTTGGAGGATGCCACGGCCCTGGTAGGGTGAGCTCTTACCCCCTGGAATAGATCCTTGCTATGGTGGGAGTACCAGAAGCAGACAGTCTTTCTGATCCAGCAGGAGATAGTTTGTTTGGAGACTGCCTTGCCCCGGGCCTTGGGGTGGAAGGATACAAATAGTTGGTTGGATTTTCTGATTGATTTAGTTTTGTATAAATAAAACCTTAGCTGCCTATGAACGTCCAGGGAATGGAGTATCCTCTGACTGTCATTGGTGGGAAAGAGGAAGAAGGTGGGGAGGTGAATGGACTGGTTTAAGGACAGTTTGTTGACCACCTTTGGCATGAACGAAGGGTTGGTGTGCTGGGACACCCTGTCCTTGCGAAAGATAGTGTAGGGCGGGCAGGCCATGAGAGCTTGTAGCTCTGACACCCTTCTAGCAGAAGTAAGGACCACCAGAAGAACAGTCTTCCATGTGCACATTTGGAGTGTTGCAGAACTGGCTGGCTTGCAAGAAGGCAGTGTGAGTTTTTTCTAGGATAAAGTTTAAGTCCAAGGAGGTGGGACAGGCTTTCTTGGTGGTCTTATGTGCTAGACCCCTTTCAGGAATAAATTAACATCTAGCCTGGTTAGCAGAGGGGGTTCTAGGGGTAGGTAGACAGAAACTGCAGACAGGTGGACTTTCACTGAGGAGTACGAAAGGCCAGCCTTCAGAAGTTCACACACATAGGCAAGGGCTAGAGGGGTATCTGCTTGAAAATTATCCCTGTGCCTCTGGAGACACCACTTGGAGAATCGTTCGACATGTAGGATCTCCTTGTAGTAGGTTTCCTGACGTTCCTCAGGATGGAAAGCACATCCTCAGAATAGTGGTGTCTGCAGGGAATTAAAAGTTTATCACCCAGAGTGTTAGACATAACATCTGTAGGCGAGGATGAATGAGTGTTCCCTTCTGTTGTGTGAGTAGGTCCACCATGTGGGGTAACTTGTGGTGACTGCCCTTGGCAATTGAAAGTAGTAGGGGGAACCAGTATTGCCTTGGCCAATAGAGGTCACCAGCAAGATGAGGCAAGGGTGGAAAGGCATATAGAAACCATCCCTTCCATGAAATGCTAAAGGTGTCCTCCTTCCCAGCAAGGGGAGAGTGGTCCTTGGTGCAGAATTTCTTCAACTGTATGTTCTGGGGGGAGGCAAACAGATCTACCGGAGGTGTGCCCCACCGATGGACAATGTCTAGAAAAATATCCCTGTTCAGCATCCACTCATGTTGTAGAGAGGATGATCTGCTGAGAACATCTGCTTGTTGGTTGTTCTGGGAAGGGATGTATGTTGCTAGCAGGGATAAGTTGTTTAGGGTGGCAAGGTCCCAAATTTGGATTGTTATCTGGCAAAGGAGGTAGGACTTGGTCCCTCCTTGTTTGTTAAGGTACGACATGACTGTGGTATTGTCTGTGAAGATTTGAAGGGGGCCTGGATGCAGGATTGGGAAAAAGGCTTTCAGGGCAATAAACACTGCTGTCATTTCCCTCACATTGATATGTTTCTTTTGGAGGGCAGGTTGCCAGGACTCCTGTACCATCAAGCCCTTCATGGTAGCCCCCCAGCCTAGCTCTGATGTGGCTGTATGTATGTACTGAGTAGGGGTGGGGGGTTGAAGTGGAAGTCCTGGGTTCATTTGGATTTGTTGTATCCACCAACTTAGTTCTGCTTTGAGGCAGGGTAAGAATGGAATCTGAAAATCTAGAGGGTGTGCATGTTGGGACCACACATTCTTCAAGTACCACTGCAGTTTTTGCATATGTATCCTGGTCAAAGGCAGCATAGAGATAGTGGCTGCCATTAGACCCAGAACCCATAGGAATTGTCTTGCTGATATCTGTTGAACATGCATCAGGTCTTGGAAGTGGGTAGAGAGAGAGAGAACTTTGTCCTGAGGGAGGAATGCCCATATCAGGTCTATTCTGATTCTGCTGAGGGATTAGGGATGATTTTGGGATGTCGAGGATGAACCCAAGTCTTGTAGCAGGGAAATGGTGAACTGTAGGTGTTTTTTGTAGGGTGTCCTCTCTTTCTGCCAGAATGAGGATGTTGTCTCGGTAGGGGTAAATTTGAACACCTTTGTTTCTGCAAAAGGCTATTACTGGGACCAGGCATTTTGTGAATACCCTGGGTGCAGTAGATAAACCAAAATGCAAGGCTGTAAATTGAAAGTGAGAACAGGGCCCAATAAAATGCAAATATTTTCTGTGAGAGGGTTTAATGGGATATGGAGGTAGGCTTCCTTTAACTCGAGCATGGCCATAAAGGCCTGGGCTGACAACAGTGGAAGAAGGGTTTGTAGAGATAACATTCTGAGTGATGGAACTTTTAGAAAGAGGTTTAGAAAGGACAGATCCAGAACTGGCCTCCAAGGGCCGTCTTTTTTGGGGACAAGAAATAATTTTGAGTAAAAGCCTTTTCCTTCTTGTCGTGGAGGGACAGGTTCTATAGTTCCATCGTTCAGAAGATCCTGTAAGATCTGAGGAATAAGGTGTAGTTGTTTTTTTGGGGGGGGGATGGGATGCCCCTTGTAAGGGGCTTTTCTTTCCAAGAGAGGAAATATCCCTCTTGTGATTGCCAGCACCTAGAGGTCTGTGGTGATGGTTCTCCAAAGGGGAAGCCAGTGGGAGAGGCAGGCTGACAAGGGGAGGTGGACAAGGAAGTCACACATTGTTGGAGCCATTTATATCATGAAAGGGCTGTCTTTGAGTTGGTTGAGAGGTGGCTGGTCTGGCTCCTTTTCTAGGCCTGGAAGAGGATGGAGGAGCAAAGGAGGGGGGGGGTCCTTCTGACAAACGTAGTCTTAGCAGGATAATTTCTATAATACTTGGGAATGGGAGACACCAGCAGATGCTTAATGTCTTGAAGCTCTTTACTTTTCTCCTGCAGGGTTTTAAAGAGGTCTGCAGACTGCTTATCAAACAGGAGGTCTAGAGGGGCGTAAAGGATTTTAGACTTGAAGTCCTCTGGTAGGGGTTGAAGGCGTAGCCATGAGTATTGGCATAGGACTGATGCAGAAGCAACGGACCTTGCAGAGGCCTCTACTGCATCATAACTGCATCTAATAGCATGTCTGGACACTTGAGAAGCCAGGGACAGTTATGATGCTACCCCTGTTTTGCTGGGGCAGTCAGGCATGGATGACAGGAGGGTAGAAACTTGGGAAACTAGGTCAAAAGCATATTTCATCATATGGGGTTAGAGTGGAGGAGGTATAATCCTTTCCTATCCTGTCTATATTCTTACTGTCTTTGTCAGTAGGTAAAAGAGATGAGGAGGGAATCAGTCTTGACTGCTTGTCAGGGGATACAGCAATCACTGCTGGGTCTGTCAGGGGTGGTTTTCCCAGGAATTTTTGGTCATCCGGTACTTTATAGAATTGGTCAGGTCTCTTAGGAGCTGGTAGTTGTGAGTCTGGGTTTTTTGATGCTAAAGAGAATGTATCAAGGTAGGCAGGAATAACTGGTGGAATAGCTGAAGGGGAGGAAGATTCTACTTGAAGTAAATCAAAATATCTCTTTTGAGTTTCAGACATTTGGGAAGTGTCCCATTTAAAGTATTCTTTCATCTTTGTGATGGTCTCCCCAAAGGTGATGTCCTCTGGTGGAGAGTCCCCTTTTATGGATTCTTCATCAGGGGAATAGCATTCTAGAGGAGAGGCAATTTGAGATGAATAAATAATGGACTCATCAAAAGATAAGCAGTAAACTTCCAGTTCTTTTTCTCCTTCATGGGAAGTGGGAAGGTTGACAGAAGATGCTGAGGCAGTTCTAGGGATGAGAACAGGAATGGCGGCGGGAGAAGAGGCCGTGGGCCTAAGGTCATGAAAGCCTGCATCAAGGAGTTGGTGAAAGATTGCCAGTCGGGAACTCCCTCCGTGGGGTGGGGGTGGGGGGTGTTTAGTTTTCTGCTTCCTTTTTAAAGGAGTAGTCCAAGCAGAGGGCCTAGTTTCTTGGGCTTGGACGGGAGCTGGGGCTTCAAGGTAGTGGCATCCCAGTCTGTCATCCAGTGGTGGCTGGTTTCCCGTCAACGTCGGTAGGGACTGATGTCTGAGCTGCCTCTGTGGACGTGCCGGCCGTTACTTCTGAAGCGGCTTCCTTGAGGGAAGTGGACAAAATAGATGGCTCTAATGGATGTTCCCTCAACCCCTAAATCAGAAGCTGGTGGGATGTCTGAAGGTGGAGTGGCAGAAGTACTAGGTCTTGGCAACTTGGCCTTTTTTTGTGGTGGTTCCACTGGGGAGGCCGACTTGGAATCCATCCTGAGCACTAATTCCTTTAGCCTCTGGTTTTCTAGGTACAAGTTAAGGGTGGCCAGACAGCTTCTGAGTGTCTTTGGCATACAGGATTGACAAATAGGGCAAGAGGTATGGTCATCTTCTCGGCCTAGGCAAAATACGTAACAGTCCTGCATGTCCTTATGCAGAATCTGAACCTGCATCGGCATTTATCCTTCTTAGCAGACATCAGCTAATGGGGGTGAACAGCAAACCAAGCTCAAGCAAGGGAAATAAAACAAAATCCCCAACAGGATACTTAACTTTTAGAAGTCTTGAAGGTAGAGGAGCGAAGCGATTGATGTGACGGTCGACTGCGGCTGAAAAGTTCTGAGGTCTATGCGTGTAGATGTCACATTTAAGATCCCTGGTTTATGGCTCTACGTGTGATGTCCCATGCACCTGCTGCAACCAGGCTTAAGCTTTTGTACAGGAGCCAACATTCAGGTCGCCTGAGGCAGAGAATCCCACACTAAGAATACTGCAACATAGGAATAGAAGGACATCTACAGTTATGGTAAGTTTATTTACACAACTGTACAATGAGCATCATTAGATCATTATTGCAGTAGCGTAAAGCTATATGGGACAATTGTCAATGCCATGACAGCCAGGGAGGAGGAGGAAGAAGGTCAGTGACCAAGAAATCATGGAGAATTGACCTAGCAAATCCTGTTCTGGTCTCAGAAAATGAGTCAATCTTGTACTGTTTAGTGAAGAAGACCAAGTTGCTTCCTCTAGAAGGGATCTACAATCCACCCATTTCCAAAAAGCCCTAGATGTAGCTAAAGTTCTGGTTCAGTCAGCTTTAACCTACTGAGGGAGGGTCTTTCCATGGTGTGAGTAATAAAACTGAATGGAATAGGATAACTATTTAGAAACTGTCTTGTGACACTGGTTGTCTGTTTTTCTTTCCAACAAATGAAATGAAGAGCAGCTCAGCAGCTCTAAAATCCTTAGTCCTGTCAATGTAGTTTTCAAATTATGTATGGACATCCAAGGAATGCAGGATTCTTTCTCACTACTGTTTTTTTTTTTTTTTTGTGAAGGGAAGAAAACAAGAAGATGAATAGATTGATTTAAAGCAAATTCAGAAACCACCATAAGCATGAAATTATTTTAACTTTATTTATTTTGCTTTTATCACGAAAGTCATCCTGGTGTCAGCTAAATCCCTTTTCAGAGGAGGAAGGAGGATAAATGCTTCTCAGATTTTTACAAAAATTATCAAGATTACACACAGAATAAAAAAAAAAAAAAAGATTACACACAAAATGAAAAAAAAACAATAAGTGACAGCTCAGTGTTGTGGAACATTCTGAGACGGATTCAAGACTTTTCGGGATATAAAATTAATGAAGACAAAATGAAGGCTATAGCTGTAAACTGTGTATCCACAGATGAATTAGTTCACCAATTGAAATATGATAAAATGAAGTATTTAGGAGTATGGATTAAAAAAGTTTCTGTTATGGCAGATAAGGATATGTGGGAAGAAATTAAACAAAATATAATACAAAAACTGAGAAGATCTAAGCTCTTGTTTATGGGTATGGCTATAGGTATCAAGATACAAGCAGTAAAATGTTTTTAGCCCTTTTAGTTTTATATACAGGTCAGACATATTTTTTATCAACCAGAGGAAAAGTTGTGGACAGTGATTAATAAAAAGTTGAAGGATTTTACTGGGGGGGGGGGGATAAGTTGATCCTTCCAATAGAACAAGGTGGTTTAGGATTACCTGATTTGAATGGATACTTTAGAGCTACCCAATTAAGGCTCATATACATAACACAAGCAGAAAGCTATAATTCAAAGTGGAAAGGGCTGAGGATGAAGAAGGGGGGAATTCAAGAGAAAGAAAATGAGAGAGTGAAATTTTGGATGCAGATCCTTACGTAGAAGAATAACAGCCATACAGAATATAATATTTATAAAGTAACAAAGTACTCCAAGAACTAAGCCAACATGAGAATGCAGACAGGAGATTTTGTCGACAGGGATGACTGCAATTAGGGGTAGAGAGAACTGGCAAGAGGGGGGATGGAATTTACATGAGAAAAACTGGCAAAGGAACCAAGGTATTAGGAACAAACATCGAGACAGAGAAAGGCAACAGAATGAGAAGATACCAAGAAGACATTTGGACTGTAGGCCACAGACTGCCTTCCCTATCACAGAATGATATCAGAAAAGAAAGGGATAAGGGAACCTTAAGTGAAAGACCTGTTCTGATACAGTTTTTAGTTGAACCTAGAATGGAAGCTGCTGTTAAAAAAAGGGATAAATTAGTAGGGCATATAAATATAGCAAGATAACCATCAGAATCCATCAGAGGAGGTTAAAAAAGATTGGGAAGGTAAGGAATTCACAAGGAATCAATAACAGGATATATGTATGGCTCCCAAATATGCAACAAACTCTAGAAGATTTAGAATTTTTGCTTGGAAGTGTTTGCATAGGTATTTTTATATCCCAAGCAGACTCAAAAGAATTTTTCCTCAGGTAGATGGCAAATGTTGAAAGTGTGATGGAGAAGAAAAAGTAACTGGGAACATTCGTTTTCAGAGTGTAATGAGTTGGTAGACTTTAAAAATTCCCTACAGAGTATCGTGTCAGAAATATTGGGTGACCAAATTGGTGTAACTAAGGAAAGAATTTTTGAGCTGGGATGCAGGAACTGAATTGCCTAAATATAGCATGGATTTGTTAAGTTTAATTCTGGTGGCTGCCTAAAAAGCAATTACTAGAAAATGGAAATCAAAGACTAAACCAACTGTATTTAAATTAGGGAATATTGCAACAGAGATAAAAAAACAGAAAGATCTTTAGGAAAGGGTAGGAGCAAATTACATAGAATAAATGGAAATTGTGGGAACAACACATGCAAAATAATGCTTTGGAAGAGGAGTGAGGTTTAGGGGAATGCAAGAATTATCAAAATATAAAATGCTGGCTTGATGATAATTGTACATAAAAATATATATGATGTATGTTTGCAATTGTGAACATGCTAACATGGTTTGTGTTCTTTTATATAAATGTATCTTTGTCTATGTCTGAAGTGATAAATTAATAAAGGTGTTAAAAAGACTACATATAGAAAAGATAGTGTACAAACAATAAACAGCTATTTACAGAGTACCTGATATTTTAAACAGTGTGGGTTAAGTTCTTAGGTTTACCCTATCCCTGTGAAACAGGAGACAGGATTAAAAGATCATTAGATGTTGTAACTAAAATACCTGCCCAGCCATAGTCAGTAAAACAGTCTTCCATGTCAAAAACTTTCAGATGAAAACCTGGTTCAAAAAATGGAAAAGTTAGTTTTCCATAAAAAATTAAGACTGTAAGAATCTTAAGGGCAGCTACCTGTTTTCAAGGTGGGCAGATATGCAAAATCCCTTTCAAAATTGTTTTACCTGGAACATAGAAGAAAGTGGATTTAAAGGCAGACAAGCTGAAATGGCAAAAAGATGAATCTTAACAGCTGAGTAAGAAAAGCCTGATTTGAGCAATTCACACGATACTGAAGAACCAACGAGGCCTGTTCGGAGTATGGGCCCCAGTTCCTGTTGTAACATCAAGAAAATCTTGTCCATTTGGCTGAATAGAACTTTCTAGTAGTAGGTTTTCTACCTTACTTAAATACTTGCCACACATTCTCAGAGAAAAGATATGCAAGTGGGATTAGAATACCATCATCCAAGCAGTCATATGCAAGTTCCATCAAGTTGGGGTGGATTAGTAATCCTGTTTTCTGTGTGAGCAGATCCACTTTGCAGGAAGTGTGTGTGTCAATTGCCCATGGCCATTTTCATGAGAAGGAAGAAACAATGTTGTCACGGCTAAAAAATGAGCTAACAGTATGATTGTTGGAGAGTCTGATTAGAGCTTTAAAATAATTCTGGTTATTAGTGGAAAGGGGGAAAAGGCATATAGGAACATTCCTATCCATGGGAAGGAAAGAAATCTGTCTTTCAGGCCTTCTTGCAAGGTGTCCTGGAATAGAATTTGTTTAGCTGTCTGTTACGAACAGGGGCAAACATATCTATTTGGAGAGATCCCCACAGGAGGACAATCTCCTGAAAGACCTCTGGGTGTAGCATCCATTTGTGAGAGTATGTCCTGGAGCTGCTCAATAAGTCTACCACAGTGTTATGCTCAGACAGGTTGTAAGTAGCCTGGAAGGAAAGGCTGGTCTGAGTTGCACTTTCTCAGGTCATCATGACCAGTCTACACAGAGAGGTAACAGATGGTCTTCCCCTGATGGCAATGCCTGTCCCAGCTGCTCCAGAAGTACCCCCGCTGTGTTGGAGATCTGCCTTATTGATGAACTGGTAATAGAAGAAAGAGTGGTGAGCTTGGGAGATACCTTCTTGAGGTCCTCTGCCGGCATTACCTCTGAAAGAGACTCGGTGAGCTTGGAGACCAGATCTCTTTGGAAGTGGGTAAAATGCACCAAACAGTTGAGGGCTCTCAGGCCAAAAGTGTCTGAAGCGTAAACATGCTTGCCATGTCTGTCAACTGCCCAAGATTCATAGTTCGGAGGATGAACATTGGAGCTCTATTCTGCCAGCTCCTTTTTTTCTGGCTGCAACCACCAAGATAGCATCGAGTGACACTCCCTTGCTCTAGTGCGCTCTGTTTGCTGGGAGGGGGGAGATCTCAAAAACTCTGTTTTCTTAGGAACTGACTCAACAGTATCAGGTTCCTTCCATGCCCTGTGTACAATAAGATCAATAAGCTCATCTGCAGGGGAGTGACCCAGGAAGTAGATGGGAACATCCCAAATACCTTCAGGAACACATATTCCTTCAAAGACGGGGGCTTGGGAGACCAACTGCCTTTTTGCTTCAACAGCTCCAGAATGCCCCCAAAAAGAGATGTCATTTAACAGAGATCTGGGGGACCCATCCTCTTCATCAAAATCTGTGTCCTCCGTAAGAAACTCCATGAAGGAGTCCAAAGTGCCTCCTCTTGCACACTCTCTTCCTAGGTGGCTCTCCTGTAAGGGGCTCAGGAGAGGACTCAGAAGGCAGGGTAACCCCTGGGGGTCTCAATGCCTAATGGTTATCTCAGGAGGGGTTACCCTGGACAGGATGAATGGGCTCAGGACACCCAATAGTAATGGGCTGGGAGGTTCCCAGAAGGGGAGAGGACACTGCTCCAGACTTGCAGAAGATCTGCTCTACCACCCAAAAAGGAGAAGGATTCGAGGAAACCCCGTCCCCGTCCTTTGCAGCTGAAACTACAAGGGAAGGGCAAGTGAAGCCCACCCCTGGCCTAGGCCCCTCTGACAGTACCTGCCCCGAGCTGTCGAAGGCTGATGCCCCCAAAGGAAGGGACCGATCCAAAAATCCTGGACCAGAGCCCCTCCCCAAGGGACCCGGTGCCGACCTCTCGGAATAGAGACCTGCTCTAGTCCGAAGCCATAGGAACCGAGCTAGTCAGGGACCATGGAGGAACCGGGAAAACTGTCATTCCCAGATCCCTCAACATCTCCTTAGGGCAAACTGGGACCTAGGATTCCAAAACAGCAGGAATCAGAAGAGGATAAGTCAATTTTGGAGCTGGGGTTCTCCCCAAACCCGAACGGGCTGGAAACACCAAAAGACCAATCTCTATCTGGGCCCTAAGGAAACTCCTCATCAACCTCTCCATGTCAGATGGTAAGGTGCTCCTGGAGGACCTGGAAGAGGCTGAAGAATGAGTGGACTTAGAATTGGAAACCAGCTTGAATCCCACCACCACTCTATGGTGTTCCCAATCTGGGGAACGTCTGTTTTGCCTGGCATCTGAAAACTTCGAATCCCTAGAAGGACAAACTGCGGAGCCCAGAATGACTAACTCCGAGTCTGACAAACGCATTGGATTTTTAACCTGGTAAATCAGCCTGCCTTGGATCAGGGGAAACTAAAGAAGCCAAGGGAATGGAGGTAGGATCAAAGGGTCTCCAATCCAAGGAGGTTTCAGTGCCAGAAGACGGATCCTGAGCCTTCAGATCCGAAACTGCCGAAGACGATTTCGGATCAGTGGGACTGGGATCCAAGAGTCTTGGCTGTTTTTGGGAAGCCAGATGCGAAAAGTACAGTTTTGTACCTACCATAAATGTAGATGTTCGAGTGTATACCCTGCTGCAGTCATCACACTTGGGTTATCCTGCCGTCAGGCGGTCCTCGCAGTCGGCCCAAATTCCAAAGTCTTGGTCCGCCGTCGGTTGCTGTCGCATCTTCCCTGACGTCAGAGCGCCAGGGGTATATCACAGGCATCCGATGCCATTTTTTTCAGTTTTTCTTGCCCCAGATGTCAGGTGCCCCTAATAGGTAGGCAAAAAATATTTATATATATATATATATATATATATATATATATATACACATAGCTATATGGAAAAATAAAACAAAACCCTTAGGCACAAGTAAATACACCACAGAGGTAGTATAGAATAGAGTGGAAGAGATAAGTTCAGCTAGTTCAGAGGGGATGGAGGGAGGGTAACCTGGACTGCAGCAGGGTATACACTCGAACATCTACATTTATGGTAGGTACAAAACTGTACTATGTTCACCGTGTTACCCTGCTGCAGTCATCACACTTGGGTAGAATCCCAAAGCTAAGGATGAGAGGTGGAGTCAGACAGGGTTAGAGGAGGCCAGAAGGCCCTGCAAAACTGCAGTGGCGAAGCCAGCTCTAGTCTTAGAGTAAAGTGGTAAGTGGTAATGTTTGGTGAAGGTGTGTACTGAACTCCAATGCAGCTTCCAGAATATCCTTGGTTGGCACCCCACTGAGGAAAACTGTAGATGTAGCTGCTGCCCTGGTAGAGTGGGGCCTTATGGTAGCAGTAACTGGTTTTCCATGGTGGGTGTAGCAAAAACGTATGCAATGCCCTATCCATTTGGAAATGGTCTGTTTTGAGATAGCCTTTTCTTGTGATGCTGTAGCATAGGATACAAAAAGCTGGTCAGATTTTCTGAAAACCTTAGTTTTATCCAAGTAGTAACGTAGCTGTCTGTGAATGTCCAAGGAATGCAGGAGCCTTTCTCTTTTGTTCTGTGGATTTGGAAAGAAGGTGGGTAAATGAATGGTTTGATTTAGAGCCACACTGGATACCACCTTAGGCATAAAGGAGGGGTTAGTTCGTAGAGAAACTCTGTCTTGATGAAAAATGAGGAAAGGCTCTACTGCCATTAGTGCTTGAAGCTCCGAAACTCTTCTAGCTGAAGTGATTGCTAGCAGCAGGGCAGTCTTCCATGATATAAACTTTAAATCAGCTGAGAAAGCTGGCTCAAAAGGAGGTAGCGTGAGTTTTTCCAGAACAAAGTTGAGGTCCCAAGTAGGTGTTGGTGCTCTCCTGGGAGGCCTAATGTTTTTGGCCCCTCTGAGAAACTGCCTTAGGAGTGGATGTGAAAATAAGGGAGGATCTGTGTTGTAGTGAGCAGAAATAGCTGAGGCGTGGATTTTAATAGATGAAAAAGAAAGCCCTTTGTGTAACATCTCAGTTAGATATTGCAGAATCTGAGGTATGTCAGGCTGAAGGGTATTTTGGCCTTTAGCTTGGTTCCAGGCGCAAAACCTTTTCCATTTGTCTGAGTAGGCTTTCCTGGTACTGGGCCTTCTGGCCTCCAGAATAACTTCCATAACAGCTTGTGAGAGAGGAGCTGGCTGGTTGCTTAGGTGATTTGCCATGCAGCCAAGTTTAAGGTTTTGAGCTGGCTGTGTAGAATCTGATTGTCTTGCTGTGTGAGCAGGTGGGTAATTTGTGGTAGAATCCATGGTGGGCCCTGGGCCATATTCCTTAATAGTGGGTACCAGTGTTGGCGTGGCCAGTCTGGGGCAATGAGTATCATTCGGGGTCTCTCCATCCTGACTTTCAGTAGCACCTTTGTGAGAAGGGGTAGTGGAGGAAAGGCATATACTGTTAGCATTTTCTAACTGAATGAGAGTGCATCCACTTTCCAAGCTTGATGGTGAAAAGTCCTAGTGCAAAGCTTTGTTAGCTGATAGTTTTGAGGGCTGGCAAACAGGTCTATGTCTGGGAGCCCCCATTTTTGAGTTATCATTGCGAATACTTGTGGATCCAGTTTCCACTCGTGGGGATCCATGATGTTTCTGCTTAGGTCGTCTGCCAATGTGTTCTTTTTCCCTGGCAGGAATTGAGCTTGTAATTGAACTTGGTAAGCCAGTGCTGTGTTCCACAAGGACATTGCTTGCCTGCATAGAGGGCAGGAGTGTGTACCCCCTTGTTTGTTTATGTACCACATTACTGTGGTGTTGTCTGTCTTTATGATAAGCTGTCCTGGATGTAAGAGGTCCTTGAAGGCTGTCAGAGCATTTTGTACAGCTAGCATTTCTTTTTGATTGATGTGCAGATTCCTTTGATCTGCTGTCCATATGTCTTGAATGCACCGTCCTGCCATGTGTGCCCCCCAGGCATAGCCCGATGCATCTGTTGTCATAGTTTGCCTGGCTGGGGGTAGGGTGAAATGCTGACCCTTGTTGAGGTGACATGCCTGTGACCACCATAGAGACTCCTGTTGAAGGCAGGGAATGAGATTTATCATTGTTTCCAAGCTGTGGCTGTGTTGAGTCCATACGCTTTTTAGGTACCATTGTAATTTCCTCATATGCAGTTTTGCAAATGGTATTAGTAGTAGGCAAGATGCCATGAAGCCTTAGGCCTGCAGAATTTTTCTTGCAGGGAGCTGGGTTTTTGTTGCCATTGTTCTGAAGTATTGAGTTAATTGTAGTTGTTTGTCTGGCATCAGATAAGCCTTCTGGGCCGTTGTATTCAAGCTGGCACCCAGGAATGTCATATTTTGTGAGGGTACTAGTTTTGATTTCTTTTCGTTTACTGTGTACCCTAGGCAACTTAGAAGATGTTTTACAAAAGCCAGGTGTTGTAAGAGAATGTCCTTGCTTTCTGCTTGGATGAGACAGTCGTCCAGGTATAGGTATATTTGAATTCCTCTTTGTCTGCAGTATGCAATTACTGGTGCCAGGCATTTTGTGAAGACCTTGGGCGCAGTAGATAAGCCAAAGGGCAGTGCAGAGAACTGGTAATGGGTTGAACCTGCAAAGAAACGGAGGTATCTTCTGCAATTTTGTCTGATAGGGACATACAGGTATGCATCCTTGAGGTCCAACGTTACTAGCCAAGCTTTCTTGCCCAACATGGGAAGAAGCTGCTGTAGTGTTAGCATCTTGAATTTGGGTACTTGCAAGAAGGTGCTTAAAATTGAAAGGTCCAGAATGGGTCTCCAAGCATTGTCCTTTCTGGGGACTAGAAAGAGCCTTGAGTAAAATCCTTGGCCTTGCTCCTGTGTAGGTACCAGATGAATGGCTCTCATGTCCATGAGAGCTGTAATTTGTTTTTGTGCCTCTGCCCATTGATTTTGTGGCAGGTTTGGCATTCCTTTTATCCTTGGCAAGGTGTGGAAATGGAATCTGTATCCATGTGAGATAATGTCTAGGACCCATTTGTCCTTTGTGACGATGCGCTAGTTGACTGCAAAAAGTGCTAATTTTCCTCCCAAGGGAGCTGCCAAGAGAGTTTTGCTTGGCAGTTTGAGGTTTATGTCATTGTGTTTGCCTTCTATTGGTTTGGGACCTGTCTTCTCCTCCCTTCTGTGTTGTAGTGCCCCATTGGCGAGGTTTGTAAGGGATTTGTGCTCATCCTCTGCCCCTTGGGTGCCTGTATTTACCCCTCTGTGGTCTGTCAGAACCTGGAAAGGACCAATTTTTTGTTGGCCAATTTCTGCTGAAGCGTGGGGGCTGTACCTGTAAGAAATATTTGACCGTCTGCATAGATTTTGCCTTATCCTCCATTTTCTTTAAAACCTCCTCTGCTTTAACCCCAAATAAGACATCCTGCTGTAAGGGTGCATCCAGTAACTTTGCTTTAACATGATCAGGCAGAGATTGTTCCTTTAAACAAGCATGCCTATGTATAACAGACTCAGTAACAGCTGCTCTAGAGGAAGCTTCCAAGGCATCAAAACCACATTGTAAAGTATGTTTGCCTACCTGTTCAGCTGCATGCAACAGATCTTGCATTTCCTTGAATTCAGACTGTTGAGGGTGCGTGGCCATCTTTTGTTTTATTTGAGACATTAGGAATTGCTGGTATTTAAGCATGTGAAATTGACAATTTAGTGCTCTCATAGCCAGAGTAGTTGAGGTGTAAACCTTCTTCCCCCACCTATCTAGTGCTCTGGAGTCCCTTTCTGAGGGCACAGGATTTTTAGCCATAGAAGCCTTAGCCCCTTTGGGACCCTGGGAGATTGTCTCTGGATCAGCAGCAGGGCTTTTGTAAAGGAATTTGCGTGAGTCAGGCACTCTATAGTATCTATCTGGTTTGGCTGGAGCAGGAGGCAGAGAATCTGGATTTAGACTAGATTCTAAGAAGACATCATCCACAATGTCCAAAACTGGGGGGATAGCAAGTGGTCTGTGCTGGGGGAGTAAAAGAAACTCTCGGAGCCTTTTCTTTGAGTCAGAGTAGTCCTGACCTTCCCATTGGAAATGTTCCCTCATGGTGTGTGTGGTTTCCCCAAAGGAATCATCTTCAGGGGGAGAAGCTGAGGGGAATTGAGTCTTCAGCATCAGAATCTTCATAAGGGGGAAAGGAGTAATCCTGTTCCTCAGAGGAGCCTGAGGAAACAGACACTTGATCAGAGGAGGCATAATCCTCCTCTTGTCTAGGCCTTTTGTCGGGGGGGTTGGGAACCCCCGATCAAAGAAATCAAATCTTCAGCCATTTTAAGCATCTGTTTCTTAGGCATAGGGCCTTGACCTGGAGACTGAAGTGTAGGCTTTTTTGGTTTTAGAGGAGTCTTAAGCTTAGCATAAAATTTTGTGGTGAGGGTAGTCGGTCTGAAGACACTTTCAGAAACCGAAGGTGTTTCTGCAGCACCGGCTTCCCCTACTGCAATGTCGTTGGTAGGGCCTAAGGAAAATGGCTGCGTCGGCCTAGAACTCTCTGCTGGGGGATCCGAAGCGGTCTGGGGATGCAATTCAGTGGTAGCCAGGGGCTGCGTAGGTGCCTCACTGAAAACCGGAGAACCGGTGACCTGCCCAGCTGAGGCCTCGGAGTCTGGCTTGGATCTAGGCTGCCTGTCTTTATCCTTGCGTTTTTTATGCATGCCGGTAGTCGGTTGCTCCAACGGCATAGTGTAATTAAATTTTCTACCGAAGTAGTGTCGTGCGAAATCAAAGCGTCGCTTTATAGTTCGCTTATTGAACCTAGCACAAAACCGACAACCAGTGACGTCGTGGTCTGGGCCTAGGCAAGGTATACAGAAAGAATGAAAGTCCTTATGAGTTATTTGCTTCCCACAAGAAATGCAATTGTTAACTTTTTCTGACATCGGACTGAGGCAAGAAAAGGTTCCCCAACGGGGTACTTAGCTTTGAAGACTTCGGACTGAAACTCGAGTCGAAAATCTCAGGTGTCGGCCGACCGGCACTTGCAAACTGCTTCTGCTTCGGGCAACGTGCGGCAAGAAAGACTGAAGAAAATGGTGTCGGATGCCTCTGATATACCCCTGGCGCTCTGACGTCAGGGAAGAAGCGACAGCAACCGACGCCGGACCAAGACTTTGGAATTCGGGCCGACTGCGGGACCGCCTGACGGCAGGATAATCCAAGTGTGATGACTGCAGCAGGGTAACACGATGAACATCCCCCAGAGAGGAAGAGAAGGTTTTCCTCTTGGAGTCCTTGTGGCCACTGGAAGAGGGGGAGACAGAAACAAAAGGACCTCCCCTTCAGGCATGCCCTTGAGCAACAGTTTATCCCAGCGATCTGCCAATGCCAAGGAATGCATGCAGCACAAACTGAGCATTCAGCCTCGAGGTGGTCAGATCCAGGCAATGAACACACTTCTTGTGGGTGTCAGAATTAGGCATCTTACGTCCACAAGAACATCTTTTACATCCGGCAGGTTTGTCTCTGATATAGTCCTACCATAGGATCACAGGAAGTTACTAGGCTATTGGCCCTGAGGCCCTTATAAGCCTAGCCAAGAGTTTAGCCCATGTTTATACAAGTCAGCACCCAAAGCCCCTGTCCAGCAGAGACACAGGTGGAATCCCAGGGGTGTATTTTCTGTTTCCCATCCAGTTATCCAGGTTGCTTTTGAACAGGGATAATGAGGTACTCTGCTTGACGTGGAGAGGGAGTCTATGCCACAGATGGGGGAGTCTCTGTGACACAAATCTGTCCTGCCAACAAGTCCTACTGATGTTTCAGACCAGGTTGCGGCCACGCATGAGGGTTACTCGAGTGGAGCTTGACTTGCGGATATGCAGCAGTCCCATCAAGGCCGGGTCTGAGATTGCTTTGTATGACAGACATAGGTCACCTCTGAGGAGTCTGTATGAAACTGAGCAGATGGACAGGGCTTTTAGGCTATCTGTGTAAGGTAAGATGTTTGAGGCCATTGAGTCTTCTGGTGAGGAACCTCTGTGGTCTCTCCAACTGCTGCATATGCTTTGCGAAGTACATGCCGAAGAGGGCATTGTGCTCATAAGGGCTTATAAGGGAAGAATACAGAGATGTTATGACCTCCTTTGTCCCTGAATAAAATACCCTTACTTATGAGGTTGGCCATGTAGAAAGCTTTCCATACAATGGAAGCAACATGGTGGTCAAAAGTCAGGTTGCTATCAACCTGGGTGTCAAATCCCTGACAACTGATTGACTGCTTATGACATTGTTATTAATATGATAATATGTGGGGACATCACTCTCCCAAAGGGGATGATGATGATGCATTTTTTGGCATTTAGGTTGAGGACATGTTTTTGGCACCATTTATTTGGTGAGACCCTCTTGAAGGACATCCACATCACTTGGGGAATCGATGGCCATGCCCAGCTTGCAGTCATCTGCAAACTTGGTCAGCCACAGCCCACTGGTTTTGGCCTGCACCTCAGAGAAGTATATCCCGAATAACAGAGGCACCAAGACCGATCCCTGGGGTACACCGCTCGTTACAGGTCTACTGCTTGAGGTGGCTTCCCCTTTTTTGATTAGGTGGGTTCTATCAGTGAGACACTTTGCTACCCATCTGATAACCTATGGATTGAGGCCTAGTTGAGAGAGTTTATCTATTATGCCCAAGTGGGGAATTGTGTTGAAGGCTTTGGCCAGGTCAAGGTAGGTGGTGTGAACAGTCTTCCCCTCGTCTATGGCTTTGGTGACTGTTTCAAAGAAGTCGACCAGATTTAACAGACATGACCTCCCCTTGACAAAGCCAAACTGTGTGAGGTCGAGTGTTTGGAGGTTGCCAATATATCCCTGTTAATGAGGTCCATGATAATCTGTTCCATGCCCTTGCAGATCAGGCTAGTTTGGCTGATGGGTCTATAATTTACCGGATCGGCGGATGCTCCACTTTTGTGTAAAGGGATGACAGTGGGTGTCCTCCACTTGGCTGGGACAAAGCCAGTACTCAGGCTTTGGTTGAATAGGGTACCTAATGGCGCTGCAAGGTCATGGCTGAGTTCATGTAGGATGCAACCTGGGATGTTATCAGGTCCCATGGAAGCTGTACTTTTTGCCTTTGAAAGGGCAGTGATGACCTGTTCCCTAGAGATAAGGGGAGGAGGGCAGGTACTGGGGATGTCCTGATTTACTGGTTGGGGGACAGAGGGGTGAAGTTTTTGCTGAATCTGTCAGCCAGTAGGTTGGCTATATCTTTAGCATTTGTGTATGAGGTGTCCTTGACCACCAGTTCTAAACAGATCTGGGTGCTTTCTTTGATAACTCTGGAAGATGTGGTCAATTTGGACTCAAAGTTGGCTTTAGAGGATTTCACTAGTGCTCTTATTTAGTTGTTCAGGCTAAGGAGAGATTACTTCCAATTGGGCACCTGCTCCTTCTTGGTCCTGGACAGCAATTTTTTTCCTTTTGTTATATAGTTTATTTATTGCAGATGTCCACCAAACAGGTTTACTCTTCCTTCCAGAGGATGATTTTTGTCCTGTCAGGTACTCCTGATTCCATGCATCTATATAAGTGCTCATATAGTACTTTGGTATAGAGTTGGACATTGGTGCCAGTTCCAACAGAGGGGGAGGGGGCTGTGAAGCTGTTTATACCATCCCTCAGAGGCTGTAATCAGCTTTGCAGAAGTTTTTTTGTTTGACACTAGGTAGAGGGGGATCAGGGGAGATGCTGACTTTGAAAGTGACTGCTTTATGGTCGGATCTTACCAGGGAGGATGACACTGTAGGGGTGTTGCAGTGGTTACTCATGCTGGTTAATAGCAAGTCCAAGATATTATCACCTCTTGTGGGGGTATTGACTAGCTGTTCCAAGGGATTTGCATTGATAAAATTGAGGAATCTCTGGGCATTTGCATTCTGGCATGAGTTTTTCCAATCTATGGTTAGGTAGTTAAAGTCGCCCAGGATCAGGGTAAAGGGTTGAATCTTGATAGATTCAAGCTATGATCTGAATAGGGGTCTTGTCAATGGTTAACTGCACCTGGAGTGTTTCCTGTGTGTCGTACTGTTTGACCAGCCTGGAGGTATGTGTGTCTTTAATATATATTGAAATTCCACCTCCTTCTGCTTTGCTGCCCACAGTTTGGGGTCTAAATGTATAATAGGATGAGTAACCAGGTAAGGCTGGGGTGCTCTCCGCAGGTTTGAACCAAGTTTCTATGACTGCACAAATGTCAGCATCTTCCAAGGTTAAAAATGCTTGCATTGAGTACAGTTTCGTGTTCAGACTCCTAGCATTTAGCAGCTTGACCTTTAATTTGCTTTTTTTTTTTAAATTTTTATGTTAGTTTTATCGCATGACCTTGTCTAAAAAAGGCACTATGGGGGGGGCAAGGGCCTTTGCCAGAAGCCTAAAGGGCAAGTGAGACAGATGCAGGCCATCTCTAGCAAAGCCTCGTGGTCTGTCAGTCATATATTCCCAGGCTGTCAGGTACTGGATCCCCCTGGAATGACACCAGAAACTAAGCCAGTTGTTAAAGTCAATCATTTTCTGTTTGTATTGAGGCATCATTCTGGGTGACAGTAGAATGCTGCTTAAGGCTAGGGACACACATGTCTGGGACACATATTCAGAGAGCTCAATCATATCTCTCTCTTCATATAGTCCAGGGAGGTACGTCTCAAGGCGTTCACCCCAAAGTACAGTTTTGTACCTACCATAAATGTAGATGTTCGAGTGCTAATACAGCTGCAGTCATAACAGATGGGTTCTCCAGGCGGGTCCTCGGTCGGCCGAATTCCAAAGTCTAGGTCTGGCGTCGGTTGTCGTCGCTTCTTCCCTGACGTCAGTGCGACAGGGGTATAAAAGAACCAGCCAATGCCATTTTCTTCAGTTTTTCTTGCCCCAGATGTCAGGTGCCCCCAGAAGAAGGCAATACATAAAATTATGTAATAATGCAATGCAATATAATCAAAGACCAGTAGTTGCAAGCAAATACACCATAAAAGAAGACCCCTAGAGGGGAAGGAGGGAGGGAAACCTGGACTGCAGCTGTATTAGCACTCGAACATCTACATTTATGGTAGTACAAAACTGTACTATGTTCATCGTGCATACAGCTGCAGTCATAACAGATGGGTAGAATCCCAAAGCTAAGAAAGGGGTGGTAGGCACTAGGTGGAGCTAGGAGGAGCCAAAATGCCCTGCAAGACTGCAGTGGCAAAGCCTGCTCTGGATTTGGAGTATAATGGTAGGTTGTAGTGCTTAGAGAAGGTATGCAGAGAACTCCAAGTGGCTGCTTCTAAAATATCCTTGGTAGGAACTCCTCTGAGGAAGGCTGCAGAGGTGGCTGTGGACCTGGTAGAATGAGTTCTAATGCCTGTAGGTACAGTTTTGCCATGAAAGGAATAGCAAAAGCGTATGCAGTGGGCTATCCATTTTGAGATTGTCTGTTTGGATATTGACTTTCCTTGAACTCCTACCGCATAGGCCACAAAAAGCTGTTCTGATTTTCTGAAAGGTTTTGTTTTGTCCAAATAATAACGCAGTTGTCTGTGGATGTCCAAGGAATGCAGTAATCTCTCCCCTTTGTTTTGAGGATTAGGATAAAAAGTAGGCAAATGTATGGCCTGATTTAAAGCTACCCTGGATACCACTTTAGGCATAAAGGACGGGTTGGTACGTAATGGAACTCTGTCCTGATGGAAGATGATAAAAGGCTGGACAGCCATAAGAGCCTGTAGTTCTGAAACTCTACGAGCTGAAGTGATAGCCAGAAGGAAAGCTGTTTTCCAGGACAAATATTGTAAATCTGATGAGGCAGCTGGCTCAAAAGGAGGCAAAGTCAGTTTTTCCAGAATGAAATTAAGATCCCAAGCAGGTATTGGTTGTTTTCTTGGAGGTCTTAAATTCTTAGCCCCTCTGAGGAACTGTCTTAATAGAGGGTGAGAGAATAAAGGTGGATCAGTGTTGTATTCTGCAGAAATGGCTGAGGCATGGATTTTGATGGAGGAGAACGAAAGTCCACTGCTTAGCAGTTCAGCCAAATATTGTAGTATTTGAGGTAAATTCAGTTTTCCAGGGCACCTGCCCTTTTTCTCATTCCAAACACAAAAACGTTTCCATTTTGCAGAGTAAGATTTTCTAGTTGATGGCCTTCTGGCCTCCAAAATGACATCCTGCACCTCCTTGGAGAGCAGGGCCTGCTGCGATGCTAAGGAATCTTCCATGCGGCTAGATTGAGTGTTTTCAGCTGACTGTGAATAGTTTTGAAGCTGTGCTGAGTCAGAAGAAGAGGCATTAGAGGCAGGGTCCATGGTGGGGAATGCGTCAGGCTCCTCAGGAGTGGGTACCAGTGTTGCCTTGGCCAGTCCGGAGCAATGAGGATCATCTTTGGTCTGTCTGCTCTGGTCTTCAATAGGACTTTGGGCAGCAGAGGAAGAGGTGGGAAGGCATAAACTGTCATTGATGTCCAACTGAAAGAGAGAGCGTCCACTCTCCAGGCCTTTGGATGGAAGATCCTTGAGCAGAATTTTGTCAATTAATGGTTTTTGTGGGAGGCAAAGAGATCTATGTCTGGCCTTCCCCATTCTTGGATTATTTCTGTAAAAACTTTTGGATGCAACTTCCATTCATGTGGATCTGTCATATTCCTGCTTAGGTTGTCTGCCAGCGTGTTTTCCTTGCCTGGCAAGTACTGTGCTTGTAGTTCCATTTGTAAGTCCATGGCCATGTTCCAAAGTGACATGGCCAGTCTGCATAGGGGATAAGAATGTGTTCCTCCCTGCTTGTTTATGTACCACATAACTGTGGTGTTGTCTGTTCTTATCAATAGCTGACCTGG
This sequence comes from Protopterus annectens, assembly GCF_019279795.1. Taxonomy (NCBI): domain Eukaryota; kingdom Metazoa; phylum Chordata; order Ceratodontiformes; family Protopteridae; genus Protopterus; species Protopterus annectens. The sequence continues at coordinate 108,804,783 of NC_056726.1, forward strand.
TTGTAGAAGGTCCTTGAAAGCTGTAATAGCATTTATCACTGCTAGCATTTCTTTTTGATTGATGTGAAGGTGCTTTTCTTTTTGGGTCCATTTGCCCTGAATGCACCTGAATGTCTGTCATGTGCGGCCCCAGGCGTAGTCCGAGGCGTCTGCTGTGATAACTTGATTTGCTTGAGGCTTGCTGAATGGAAGACCTGTGTTTGTTTGGCATGCTTGAGCCCACCACAGAAATTCCTTTTGCAGACATGGAATTAGTGGTATTATTGTTTCCAAACTGTGGCTGTGTTGAGACCATATGTTTTTTAGGTACCATTGTAGTTTTCTCATATGCAGCATTGCACATGGGATTAGTAAGATGCAAGATGCCATGAATCCCAGAGCCTGTAGGATTTTCCTTGCAGTCAGCCTGGTGCAATTTGCCAGTGTTCTGAAATATTGAATTAGTTGCCCCTGCTTCTCTGGCGTGAGGTAGGCCATCTGGGTGTTTGTGTCCAAATTGGCACCCAGGAAAATTATCTTCCGAGAGGGTATTAGTCTTGATTTCTCTTTGTTGACTGTGTATCCTAGAGAATTTAATAACATTATTACATAAGCCAGATGTTTCAGAAGAATGTGCTTGCGGTCCGCTTGGATCAGGCAGTCGTCCAAATAAGGGTATATTTGTATCCCTTGAAGTCTGCAGTAGGCAATTACTGATGCCAGGCATTTCGTGAATACTCTGGGTGCAGTAGATAAACCAAAGGGCAATGCAGAGAATTGATAATGGGTTGAATCTGCAAGAAATCTGAGGTATCTTCTGCAATTTTGTCTGATTGGGACATGCAGGTATGCCTCCTTGAGGTCCAATGTTACCAGCCAAGACTCCTTGCCCAGCATGGGAAGAAGTTGCTGTAGAGTGAGCATCTTGAATTTTGTGCAGTAGGAATGTGTTTAGGATGGAAAGATCCAAAATAGGTCTCCAATCTTTTCCCTTCCTTGGCACCAGAAATAGCCTGGAATAAAAACCTTGACCTTTTTCATGTGTAGGTACCTCTTGAATAGCTTTCATGCTTATAAGATCTGAAATTTGCTTTTGTGCCTCTGCCCTTTGATTGTGTGGCAGGTTTGGCATGCCTTTCATTTTTGGAAGGGTATGAAAATGGAATTTGTAGCCTCTGTTTATAATGTTCAGGATCCATTTGTCCTTTGTGACAATATGCCAATTTTTTGAGAACAGTGCCAGCTTTCCTCCTAAGGGGGGCTGCCATTTGAGACCTGGTTGGCATGCAAAGGGGAAAGTCATTGGTTTTGCTTTCTGAAAGATTGCGAGTTGTCCTCACCACCTCTTTGTGTAGGAGCTTGCCATTGTCTGCCTCTGTACGAGCCTTGTGTTTGTCCTCTGCCCCTCGGCGCCTGTATCTGCCTCTTTTGGGTCTGTCTGTGGCAGGAAAGGACCAGTTTTGGAAGGCCAATTTCTACTAAAACGTGGGGCTGAACCTGCAGAAATTCTTTCACAGTTTGCATTGATTTAGCCTTTTCCTCCATTTTCCGTAATACTTCCTCAGCATTTGCCCCAAATAGTACATCCTTTTGAAGAGGGCATCTAGTAATTTAGCTTTGACATGATCAGGCAAGGCTTGTTCCTTGAGCCAGGCATGCCTATGTATGACTGAGCCTGTAACAGCAGCTCTACATGAGGCCTCTAGAGCATCAAAACCACATTGTAAGGTATGTTTACCCACTTGTTCTGCACTATGCATCAAATCCTGCAACTCCTTCATGTCTGGTTGTTCAGGTTGTGACATTTTACTTTTCAATTGAGATAACAGAAACTGTTGGTATTTTGGCATATGAAACTGACAGTTTAAGGCCCTCATGGATAAGGTAGCCGAGGTATATACCTTTTTGCCCCACCTTTCTAAGGATCTGGAATCTCTCTCGGAAGGCAATGGGTTTTTGGCAATGGAGGCCTTAACTCCCTTGGGCCCCTGTGAGATGGTTTCTAGGTCAGCAGCATGGCTTTTGTATAGAAATTGGTGTGAGTCAGGAACCCTGTAGTACCTGTCAGGCTTAACAGGAGCTGGAGGAAGAGAGTCTGGGTTAAGGCAGGCCTCCGAGTAAACATCATCTAGGATGTCCAGGACAGGAGGTATAGCCAGAGGCCTGTGCTGGGGTAACAAAAGAAATTCCCTGAGCCTTTTCTTGGAATCTGAATAATCCTGGCCTTCCCAGTGGAAGTGTTCCCTTAAGGTATGCAGAGTTTCACCAAATGAGTAATCCTCATGGGGGGATACAGAACGAATAGATTCCTCTGCATCAGAGTCTTCAAAAGGGGAGTAAGACTGTTCCTGATAATCAGAGTGCTCTGAAATAATGGAGCCCTGATCAGAGGAGGGGGAATCTTCCTCCACTCTGGGTCTTTTGTCTGGAGGTGGCTGAGAACCCCTGATTAGAGTAATTAAATCCTCAGCCATTTTAAGCATCTGTTTCTTAGGCATGGGGCCTGGAGATGGGCCCTGTGTAGCTGGTCTCTTAGGGTGCATGGTAGCTTTAGACTTGGTGAAAGCCTTGATGGAGAAAGAAGAGGAAGGTCTGAAGACACCTTGAGTGGAGGTGGACCTGTCCACATTCTGTGTTTCAACGCCAAGCGTGGCTTCGGTATCTGTAGTCAGGGTGTGGGCTGAGGAGCCTGCGACCTCGGGTACAGGAGACACCACCAAAGATGTGCCGTCGGTAATCAGGGGCTGTGTAGGCACCTCGCTGAGAACCAGACCACGTGTAGTCGGCTTTGGCGTGGTGTCGGTAGAGGCCGTGGACCTCGAGTGTCGGTCCTTGTCTTTGCGTTTTTTAGACAAAACCGGAGTCGGAGTATCCGACGACATAGTATAGTTAAATGCTTTCCCAAAATAATGCTGGGCGAACTCTGCCCGACGCTTAATAGTGCGTTTGTTGAATGTAGCACAAAAGCGACAGACCGAGACGTCGTGGTCTGGGCCTAAACAAGGTATACAGAGGGAATTGGAATCCTTATGCGGTATTTGCTTCCCACAAGAAATACAATTATTAACTTTGTCTGACATCGGTCTGAGGCAAAAAAAAGTTTCAACGGGTACTTAGCTTTTAAGAAGACTTCGGTTCCAAATTTTTCGTAATCTCAGGAGCTGGCCGACCGGCACTTGCGAACTGCTTCTGCTTCGGGCACTGCGCGGCAAGAAAGACTGAAGAAAATGGCGTCGGCTGGTTCTTTTATACCCCTGTCGCTCTGACGTCAGGGAAGAAGCGACAACAACCGACGCCGGACCTAGACTTTGGAATTCGGCCGACCGAGGACCCGCCTGACGGCAGGAGAACCCATCTGTTATGACTGCAGCTGTATGCACGATGAACATCATGGACTATGACAGAGTCATAACAGTACCTGTTGTTGAGATAGTGCGTGTGTGATACGGTGGATTCTGGCACCTGACAGACAACTAACCGTGACTTTCTCCTTATCCAGCCTGGTGAGAGGCATATCTGTGTGTCTCACAATGGAGTCTCCTATGACTAATATGTTGGGTTTATGGTTAGGCCTTTCTGGTTGTGAGACATAGGTGTGTGGACTAGGCCTGATATATGGTATGAAGGGCTATGGAGTTCGCATGTGTTTTTGCCTCTGAGGTTTCCTTTGTTTGGGTATGTTTTTGTTGAGAACTTCCACATATGTGAATATGTGTTGTGTAGTTGAGGGTGGTGTTAGAGGTGTAGTGACTGTGTTGATAACCTTCTCAGTGCCAGATATACTGGCTTGTTAGGGAGAGAGCATAGAATCTAGGTTCTTAATGTAATTGCATCTCTCACAAATTGTGCTCCTAGGTGGTAACAGTAGATGGCTGTCTGAGTACACGAGGCAGTTGCTACACTGTCTCAGAATGCCCATATCAACCAGGCTGGCAGGAGAAACCGTATGAAATTGTCCATCCATATTTGTCAGAATCTGAGGGAGAGAGGCCAAGGAGAGCTAGCACACACACACACACACACACACACACACACACACACACACACACACACACACACACACACACACACACACACACACACACACACAAACATCGAGGAACCAAACCCAAAATACAAAGCCCCTAAACTACCCACACAGCTCCATAACAAGTTGAAGGGACCAAACACTCACCACCTAAAAATAAACAAAACACGACCACAAAAGCTCCAAAAAACACTAAGGGGGAAAGGAACTGCAGAAAGCACAGGGGAGATGACCAGAAAAAAAGGTGCTGAGAGCCAAAAGGGAAGGAAGGACAAGAAAGGACAGAAGCCTATTGCTACACATGAGCTAAAATAAAGGGAATGTAGGTATAGAAAGAGATCAACTATCCAGAAAAATAGAAATATATCACTTAACTGACCAAAGTCCAAGGAAAAACCCTACCAAAGCTGAGAGCCAGGAATCACATCTGTATTAAAATGCGTCAAATGAGATCTGAGGGTTTAAAAGTAGAAAAGGATTATGGGAGATGGGAGGAGCTTCAGCCTTGCATAAGCCTTGAATCTAATCTGTAAAGTGTCAGATCAGATCCAACATCAGATCCAAGACCCAGAAGTCATGAATAATGAAATGGATAAATGGACAATTGGATGGGAAACTGGAAATTCATCCCTGGTTTGGCACCTATGTCTCTAATGAACAGAGGTAATCTGTAACTGGTTCATCTCCCAGGCCCATGCTTACACTTATCAAGGGTATCAGAACTTGTCAGAGATTTTGGATGGATGGCTAGGCTTAAAAAGGCCCTTGTGGTTGTTAGCCTAGTAAACACCTATGAACATCAAATCAATTTAATACTACTATTTTATGGTGTATGATTTTTTTGCATGCTATGAAGTAGAGTTTTTCAGTTATTTTTTAAGTGTAAAGGGGATACTACCCCCCTTCTCTAGTTCTCCTTTTTCAGTTTTAAGAAATGTAGGCATTGTAATGTTAAAAATAAGAAAAGTCTGATTAAAAGAGCATGACAAAAGAAAATCAATGTGTTTTTTCTCATTCTTGCATGGGAGAATGATTGGACTTAAGCCCTTAGCTTGATCTACTAACAAGTTTTAAGAGAAAACAAGGAAATGAAAAAGAATATTGAATATTATAAGGCTTTTTTTCTAGCAAACAAATGTATGCTCAGCAGCAATTCTATATTATCTGGTCCTCATGTCTCCATGGAGACAATCTGATAAGTAAAAACTGGCTAGAAATAAAAAGAGAAACTGGTTAGGAGACAATGTTCTCTGAAAGCCTTTAGGCTTTTTCCCAGCTGGTAGAGTTTTAAAGATAAGACAAAACCAGACAGCACTTAGTAGAAGCACAGGCTGCACCATGTCTCTTTAGCATGGGCAACCTTTCATTTAGGTTAACTCAAGTATGTGAGTGTGGCTGTCAATATGGGACACTGTTCCTACTGGGGGGTAAAACTTCAATATTTGAAGATGTACATAGTTTTGTGTGTTAGTATTAATTAATAGATTTTAGGGGGTATTGGGGTGTGTTTTTTGAGGTCTTTCAATAAAACAAAACGTTTTGTAAGATGTGACATTGGCTCAAACAGATATGACAAGAAACAACTGTATAAAAGTTCAAACTGCCAAACAGTGTATGCATGTAACCCAAAAGCTGGAACTAGACATTTAACAAAAAAAGAAGTTATGTGCTCACCATAACGTTCCATGTTTGTAGTCCATCTCGCCCTTCATTCTTACATATGAGTTCGGAGCCCCACTCAGCCAATTTCAAAGCTCGAAGTCTCTCAGTTGGCTCGTGGCAAGGTAGGTATCCCATAGTGCACTAGTAAGAATCCCCAGATCTTGTTTGCTGCTGTCTAAAAAAAAGTGATAGAAGGTATTTCCACAAGGAACAACAAAGATGAAAGGTCTCCACCCTACAGAAGATAGACATGATCTTGTCTCCAGATCCCCCAAGGATACATGGATGGGGGTAGGTGGGTGGGTTCGTAAGAATGAAGGGTGAGATGGACTACAAACATGGAACATTATGGTGAGTACATAACTTCTTTATGTTCTGTAGTCCTATCTCACCTTCATTCTTACATATGGGACAGTGTCCCTAGCACCTTTTTCTCGGGTGACTCACGGGAATATACTCCTAAGAACCGTGGAACCAAAGGAGGCTCTACCCCTTGAGGCCAAATCCAATTTGTAATGAGTAATAAAGGTATGAAGGGTAGCCCAAGTTGCTGCGGCACATACACTGTCAATTGGGACTCTGGCTTGAAAGGCAGCAGATGTGGATATGGATCTGGTAGAATGAGCCTTAATTTTAAACGGCAGTTCTTTGCCATTGGAAGAGTAAATAAACAAAATACAATTTGAAATACAATTTGATAATGTTATCTTAGAGACTGGCATACCATTTCTTGTCTCAGAAAAAAGATACCGACAATTGGTCTGATCTCCTAAGCTCCTTGGTTCTATGTAGATAGAACCTTAACTGCCTGTGAATATCAAGTTGATGAAACACATAATCTGCTCTGTTTGAATAATTAGGAAAAAAGACTGGCAGTTCACTAGTTTGATTCATATTAGATTGAGAGGAAACTTTGGGGATGAAGGACGGATTTGTACAAAGGGAAACTCTGTCTCTATGAAAGATCAAGTAAGGAGGTTTGACTTACAGTGCTTGTAACTCTGACACTCTTCTGGTGGATGTAATGACTACTAGAAAAATGGTCTTCCATGAAAGGAACTTTAATTCACAAGTATGTGCGGGTTCAAAAGGCGGGGAAGTAAGTTTGGACAAAACAAAATTTAGATCCCAGGGAGATACAGGTTCCCAAAAAGGGTGTCTCAACAAGGTAGCGCCTTTTAAAAATGATATACACAATCTGTGAGCCATAAGATTAGGTTCATGTTGTCCCAAATGAAAATTGGAGATCGCTGCCAATTGAACTTTGATTGTAGCAGCAGCTGATCCCTGATGAAAAAGTTCGGTTAAGAATTCTAACACCAAGGGAGGCTGTGTAAGGATCTTTGTTTTTTTCTCGTGCCCAGATGCTAGCGTACAATTTTCTCGTAGAAGGCTTATGAGTAGACGTGAGGATATGTGTAACTTCAAGGGAAAAATCAATGAAGTCTGACTAGAGATGGAAGTGGAGCAGCCACGCTGTCAAGTTGAGGGTGTGGAGGCAGGGGTAGAAGGTGCCTGACATGTATCAGAAGGTCTGGTACTGGGTCCAGAGTTCATGGATCGTCCAGAAGGTGAGACCCGAGAAAGGGGAACCAAATCTGACGAGGCCAGTAAGGAGTGATAAGATGCATTCTGCTTCCCAAGGTCTATGCTTTCTGGATCACTTTTGATATTAGCGGAAAAGGAGGGAATGCATAAAGAAGTCCCGAGGGCCAATTGTGAACAAGTGCGTCTCTCAGTGTCTCCCCTGGAGGGGGGAGAAGGGAGAAGTAGCTGCTGCATTTGGCAGTGATTGGGCTGGCAAACAGATCGTGGCAAGGCTGTCCCCATTTGCAGAAAATCTGTTCTGCAACTTTCTGATTCAGAGACCACTCATGAGGCATTAAGATTGCCCTGCTGAGCTTGTCAGCTATCACATTGGTTGTCCCCGGGATATGCGTTGCAACTAGAAAGCGTTGGGAAGATATCGCCCACTGCTAAACACGAAGAGCCTCTTGACACAGGGGATATGATCTGGTTCCTCCTGGTTTGTTTATATACCATAACACTGACATAGCTATTGTCCCCAGAGGAAGAAAGTCATGAAGTGCTTGCAATGCTAGTAGCACCGCTCCCATCTCTAGGACATTGATATGCAAGTGAGCCTCATGTTCTTGCCATGTGCTTTGGACTTTCCTGCCTAGATAATGCACCCCCCCCACCCTATCTGGAAGGCATCCGTGGTCACAGTAGCAATGGGTTGGCGAGGAATGAATGGTGTCCCTATCATTAGTTGACTGGACTGAATCCACCAACAAAGGTCCTTTTTGCAAGATTCCGTTATCAAAATAGGATGAGACAGAGGCAGTTGTTGAAGAGACCACTGGGAAAAAAGTAGCAATTGAAGGATTCTCATATGTAGTCTGGCTAGTGGAACTAGAGTTATAGTAGAGGCCATGGTTCCTAGAAGTTTGAGCACTATCTTCGCTTTAACTTTGTGTTGGGGGAGTATTCTGTATATCCGTTGTCTTAGATTTTGTATTCTGTCTGCAGGAAATCGAGCCATCATGGTGACTGTGTCTATTTCTGTGCCTATAAAAGTCACATATTGAGAGGCCAGACTTTTCCCAATTTATAGTAATCCCCAGTTGAATGCAGACTTGGATGGTTGAATCACTGGCTTGTAGAAGTAGGTTCCTGGTGGTGGCAGTCAGGAGCCTGTCGTCCAGGTAAGGAAACACTTGGAATCCAAGATGTCTCAAGTGAGCCGTTACCACTGCCATGCATTTGGTGAACATCCTGAGGGCTGTGGTGAGATCAAAGGGCAGAGCACAAAATTGGTAATGACTTGCTCCTAGCTGGAAGCGTAAATGACTCCTTGATGCTCTGTCCATTTTTATGTGGTAGTATGCATCTTGGAGGTCTATGGAGCGCATCCAATTGTCTTTCCCTAATGGACGGAGTATAGACTGCAGTCTTACCATTCGGAACTTGAACTTCTTTACTGATTTGAAATGGGCCTCCAGTCCCCTGTTCGTTTTGGCACTAAACAAAATCTGGAGTAAGTTCCGAAAACAATCTGGTCTGCGGGGATGGTTTGGATGACTCTCTTTTGAAGCAATTTTTGGACTTCTATAGTTGCTTGATCCCAGTGATTGGGTAGAACATCTGGGATTTTCTTGGTGGGATGAGGTGGGAAAGAGAAGGGTATGGAGTATCCTCTGGAAATTACTCTTTGTACCCACTTGTCTTGGGTGATGTTGTGCCAGGCTTCTGGATACAAAGATAAGTGACCCCTGACTGACTCCAGAGAAGTGCAGTCAGGCCCCACTTCAGGAGTGCTGATAGGGACGTCCACGAAAGGAATGACGGCCACCCTGATTTTGCGGACCCCCGCCTCTATGGCAACGTTTACCATTACTTCCTCCTCCTCTCATTCTGAAGGAGGAATCACCTTGTGCATCCAGGAAAAATCAGATTTCTTGAACCACATTTTCCCACCTTTCTGACCTTTAGGGTATGGTCTAGAAGGGACGGAAAAATGTACTCCCAAGGCAGAAAGTTTGCCCTTCCTGCTCGCACCTGGTGAGTGTATCTTTTACCTTTGGTCCAAACAGAGAGGAACCGTCAAAGGGGGCGTTGGTAAATGCAGATTTGAAGGGCTCTGCAAAATTACATAAATGCATCCAGGAGTGTCTCCTAAGGGAAACTCCTGAACCCGTTGCCCTGCTCGCTCCATCTGCTGCATAAGATATCAGCTTCATGGAGGAGTTAACAATAGAGTTTAAAGTAGACAACTGAGCAGTAACCTTCTCAGGGACTCCTTCAGCTAAGGTACCTTGGAGAGCATCTCCTAGCTCCTTTAGGAGATCTCTTTGAAGCCTAGTAAAATAGGTGATGTAATTCAGCGATCTGAGTGTAAACGCCCCTGAAGAGAAGATATGCTTCCCATATCTATCCATCGTTCGAGATTCCTTGGTCGGAGGATGGACAGATGAGGAACTTTCCGCTAGTTCCTACTTTGTGGCTGCTGCCACCACCATGGCATCTACAGGCACACCCTTACACAAAAACTCTTTCTCTTTAGGGGCTGAAAGAAATTTGTTGGGGCTTCTGGGGACTGGTTCCATGGCATCAAGAGTTTCCCACACCTTTCGACTGACTAAATCTAAGAGCTCATCAAAAGGTGGAGACACCCCAGAGGCTGAAGGTTGAGACCCGAAAGCCTTCAGGTACACTGACTCCTCATCAGAAGGGGTGACAGTGGGCCAGACAACTCTCTGTTTCAGGATCTATAGGATATCTACAAAGGAGATATCATCAGAGGATGACCTTGGGGACCCTTCTGACTCCTTGAGGTCAGTGTCAGAGGTGATGGACTCATCAGGGGAGTCTACATGCTTCCTCTTGCAAGTTCTCTTCCGAGAAGACTCCTCAGAAGGGTATTCTGTGGAGGTCTTAGAAGACTGGGGGCCACCCAATGGGGGCTCCTGAGGCTGCAGGTCTCTGCTGTCAAGAGAGAGAGATGGTGCTGAGACAGAGGTTGGAGCTTAAGGGGGAAGAGCATCGGTACCCTTGTGTGGAGCTGAAGACCTAGACAGCACACTCATCATCATCTCGAAAGCAGATCTCTCTGGCTCCAAGGACACCCCCGGTTCTGAGGAAGCGGAAGTAGCCCTCGGCTCCAAAGCGATCGGCTCCGAGATAGATGTGGGATCCGAGCTCAGCCTAGCTGACTCACAGAGAGGTAGGTTCGGAGCAGAGGAAGTTTGGGTCCAAACGTCCCTGCTGGGGCAGACTGGTGAGCTACGGCTCCTAGACACCAAGGACGGCGCCGAAGGTGTGGGAGTGGAACTCAGCTCCGAGACAGACAAGAGAGGTGAAGGAATCAATGGTTCCACAACAAATGGCACCGATAGCTCTGGCTCCGAAGGACCAACATGGCTCGGAGGAGGAACAGAAGTGAAAAAAACAGGGAGTATGGCCTTAGACGGCTCCGGAATTGAGTGGGTTGGAGCCGGCAACAAATCAGCTAGTGCTGACGACTTCAAAATTCTAAGCACTACTCTCTCTACATCCTCTTCAGAAAGACTCTTGGAAGATCTAGAAGACAAGGTAGGTGACCTAGATCTCTGCAAAATCGGGGATCTGAGAGTCGGGGAGACTGGTAATAATTCTCTAGACCGGCTCCGAGGTAAATGTTCAGTAGTTGGCTCCGAAAAACTTGGGGCCAATACTGGAGTGTTGATGTCGATAACCTCGACCAGCTCTGAGGACAAAGACGAAGAGGTAGAAGATTTGTTCAATTTTGAGATTTTCTGTGAAGGTCCAGATAAAATAGTCGGTGTGGGAGACTGTCTCTTCGCCGACTTGACTTTCTCTTTTTTAGAAGAGGGAGACCTGGAATGTGATGATGATGAGCTGGCTAAATCCTCCTCAAAGGAAGGCTTAAGGAGACCCTTCAGGATCAATTTGTTCTTCCTTTCCTGGAGAACCCGAGAACTGACAGAGTGACAAAAAGAACATGTCTCTTGAAGATGTATGGCACCTAGGCAGTAAACACAATTACTATGTCTGTCCATCAGTGACATTTTTTGGGAACATTTGAGACACTTTTTAAAACTGGAAGGTTTATGACCGTTAGACATATTACCACAAACACAGGAGGGGAAAAAAACAGGAAGAGAGGACAAGGTCCTCTAACTTAAACAGGCCTAGCCCTGCAAGAAACACTGCACACAAGGAAAAAACAACAGAGGACTAGGTCCTCTAACTTAAACGGGCCTAGCCCTGCTCAAGAACAACACACAAAGACGAGAAAAAAAAAAAAAAGGACTAGGTCCTCTAACTTAAACGGGCCATGCCCTGCTGAGGAAATAACCCTAGAGAAAGGTTAATAAAGGACTAGGTCCTCTAACTTAAACGGACCTAGCCGTAAACAGAGGAGAAGCTATGTCAAGAATTTGCTACAAGAATTGCAATAATTCAAAAACACACTAGTTAACTAGCTAATAAGAATTAATAAGAACACTGCACACAGCTATCAATTGTATACTACTATTCTAGTCAAAAAAGAAAGGTCCTAACTCAAACACGGACCTATGCTAAATATGTAAATATATCAAAAAACTAGAACATCACAGAAGGGATACCACTCAAAGGAGAAAAAGCCCTGCGGAAGCAACGGCCAACAAGTTTTCAACAATAACTTTGCAAATTTTCAAAAACACACCACTAAATTACAATCTATAATAACAACGACTAAGCTATTTATATTAAGCTACTTCTTATTATGAAAAAACGATCACTATAAACAAGAATAAGAAGAAAAATCCAACTTAGCCACGGCTAAGAAAGAGAGCACTTCTGAAGTCGTAGACGCAGCAAATGAGATCTGGGGATTCTTACTAGTGCACTATGGAATACCTACCTTGTCACGAGCCAACTGAGAGACTTCGAGCTTTGAAATCGGCTGAGTCGGAGCCGAGGATTGGCTCCGAACCCATATGTAAGAATGAAGGCGAGATAGGACTACAGAACATAAGCTGTTATACATAAACGTTGGGAATAATAACTTTAATACAATGATTCTCTCTGCAACATCTTTAAATGTCAATAGTCTCACAGATAGATACAAAAGAGAAAGGGTAGTGAACTATATTAAACATGTAGACTGGAAATAGTTATGCTACAGGAGACACACTCGGAAAGAACTGAACTTGTGAATTTGATAAAGAAAGGTTTTCAGGATGGTTAGAGCAGAATACCTGGGACTACTGGCACGGGAGGAGGATTACACTGGCATGTATTTATATTCCACCTAAAACTGCTATAATGAAACTTAGGAAAATTCTGGGAGAAATAATCAGTTTTAGCAAGGAATATTTCTTATAGGTGGGGACTGGAATTTCATTTACAGCAGTAAAGATGTGCCTGGGGGGGGGGGGCACAGAAGGGACAGTATAACAAAAGAAGATAGATTTTTGAAGAAATTTAAGAAAATATTTCATCTGGAAGATGTGAATTCAGTAATCGGAGTTTGGAGTGAATTTACATATTATTCCCCAAGATACAAAAACTGGGTCAGGCTAAACAGAATTTACATTTCACAGGAACTTGTGCATTTAATTGAAGGTCTTGATACATACTCAATAACTATTTCAGATCATGCGCCAATAATAACTAAAATAAAAACAGAGGGCAATGAAATAAAAATGAGACACTGGCACTTTCCCACCTCTCTCTTGAAAAGAAAGGAATTTAAGGAGTGGGTAGTGGAAATTATTCAGGAGCTATTAAGTATAGCTAGGGAGTGGGATAAAATTAATGTGCAGTTTAAAGATAGGGTGGAAATAAAAGAAAGGGAGATATGGTTAAGAAGTAACAAGAATTATTTAGAGGGACTAACAAATGTTAAAGTATTGCAGAATAGGGAGACTCTCAGAGAACAAAAACAGGAGTATCTGCAGAATGCTAAACAGAACTTGAGGGATTACCTTGATAATATGAATGAGTTTAAAAAGATTGCTTTGAAGCACCTGTTTTTGATAATAACTCTAGTCTGAGCACAAAAACTTTTAGCACGACTCAGGCAACAGAAAATAGATAGGACCAAGCTTAGGAAGCCTATAAAGTACAGTTGTGTACCTACCATAAATGTAGATGTTCGAGTGTATTCACTGTTGCAGTCATTACACTTGGGTTATCCTGCTGGCAGGCGACCCGCAGTTGGCCCGAGTTCCAAAGTGTTGGTCCGGCGTCGGTTGCTGTCGCCTCTTCCCTGACGTCAGTGCGCCAGCGTTACAAAAGTTGCAACCAACGCCATTTTCTTCAGTTTTTCTTGCCCCAGATGTCAGGTGCCCCCAGATAGGAAGGCTGGAAAGATAAAAGTATGCCAAAAAACATGCATATATTACTATAAACATTTCCTTCATCTACAAGCAAATACACCACATAGGTTGTATAGAGTTGAGAAGTACAGAAAAGTCCCAGCAATGAAAAAGGGGATGGTGGGTGGGTAACCTGGACTGCAACAGTGAATACACTCGAACATCTACATTTATGGTAGGTACACAACTGTACTATGTTCATCATGTTTCAATGTTGCAGTCATTACACTTGGGTAGAATCCCCAAAGCTGAGGTTGGGCGGCTGGGTCTAAATTGGATTTGGAGAGGCTACCAGGCCCTGCCGAACTGCAGTGGCAAAGCCTGCTCTGGATTTAGAGTAGAGAGGTAAGTGGTAGTGCTTGATGAAAGTGTACACTGAGCTCCAGGTTGCAGCTTCTAAAATGTCTTTGGTTGGTACTCCTCTGAGAAAAGCTGCTGAAGTGGCTGCTGCTCTGGTAGAATGAGGCCTAATGCCCTTAGGCACTGATTTGCCATGTTGTGCATAACAGAAGCGGATGCAGTGGCCTATCCATTTTGAAATTGTCTGCTTTGTAATAGGCTTTCCTTGTGATCCTGCAGCATAGGCTACAAATAGTTGCTCAGTTTTTCTGAAAGCTTTTGTTTTGTCCAAGTAGAATCGTAGCTGTCTGTGTATATCCAAAGAGTGCAGGTCTCTCCCCTTTATTCTGGGGATTTGGGTAGAAAGTAGGTAAATGAATGGTTTGGTTCAAGGCCACATTGGAGACCACTTTTGGCATGAATGTTGGGTTTGTCCTAAGAGAGACCCTGTCCTGATGAAAAATGATGAAAGGTTCCACAGCCATTAATGCCTGTAACTCTGAGACTCTTCTTGCTGAAGTTATTGCTAGGAGCAGAGCAGTTTTCCATGATAAGAATTTTAGATCAGCTGTGCTGGCTGGTTCAAAAGGAGGCAGTGTGAGCTTTTCTAAAACAAAATTGAGATCCCAAGTTGGTACTGGTGCTCTCCTTGGGGGTCTTATATTTTTTGCCCCTCTGAGGTACTGTCGTAGTAGAGGATGTGAAAAAATAGGAGGTTCTGTATTCTAATGAGCTGAAATGGCAGAGGCATGGATTTTAATTGATGAGAAAGATTGGCCTTTGTCCAGCATCTCAGTTAGGTATTGTAAAATCTGAGGTATATTAGGGACAAGTGGTTCGAGCCCTTGTGCCTGGTTCCAAGCAGAGAATCTCTTCCATTTTTCTGCATAAGATTTCCTAGTGCTGGGCCTCCTGGCTTCTAAAATGACATCCATAACAGCTTTAGATTGGTGCAGTCTGAGTGGCTACATTATCTGCCATGCTGCCAGATTTAAGGTTCTGAGTTGACTGTGCAGAATCTGACTGTTTTGTTGTGTCAGAAGATGAGGAATTTGAGGTAGAGGCCAAGTTGGGCCTTGAGACAAGCTCTTTAAGATTGGGTACCAGTGCTGGCATGGCCAGTCTGGGGCAATCAGGATCATTTTTGGCCATTCTTGTCTGACTTTTAGGAGTACCTTGGTAAGGAGAGGCATCGGAGGGAAGGCATAGACTGTCAGGCCTTTCCAGCTGAATGACAGAGCATCCACTTTCCATGCTTGAGAGTGATAAGTTCTTGTGCAGAATTTCTGTATTTGGTAATTGTGAGGGGAGGCAAAAAGAACTATGTCTGGGCGTCCCCATTTCCTCATTATCATGCTGAACACCTGTGGATTTAGTTTCCAGTCGTGAGGATCCATGAGATTTCTGCTTAGTTCATCTGCCAGTGTATTTTTTGTTCCTGGCAGGAATTGTGCCTGCAGATGTACTTGATAGGTCAGTGCTGTGTTCCACAAAGTCATGGCTTGCCTGCATAGGGGGTAGGAATGTGTGCCCCCTTGCTTATGTACCACATAACTGTGGTATTGTCCGTCTTTATTAATAGTTGCCCTGGATGTAGTAGGTCCTTGAAAGCTGTCAGGGCATTCTGTACAGCTAGCATCTCTTTTTGATTGATGTGAAGATGCATTTGTTCCTTGGGCCACGTGCCCTGAATACGTTTTCCTACCATATGTGCCCCCTAGGCATAATCCGATGCATCCGTTGTTATTGTCTGCTTGGCTGTGGGTAAAGTGAAAGGCTATCCCTTGTTGTGGTAACAGGCCTGGGCCCACCATCGAAACTCCTGTTGTAGGCAGGGAATTAAAGTTATGATTGTCTCCAGGCTGTGACAATGCTGAGTCCAAACACTTTTTAGATACCATTGTAGTTTCCTCATATGCAGTTTTGCATATGGAATTAGTAGAAAGCAGGATGCCATGAAGGCCAGGGCCTGCAGAATTTTTCTTGCAGGGAGTTGGGTTTTTGTTGCCATCATTTGAAAGTAATGAGTCAGTTGCCTTTGTTTGTCTGGCGTGAGATAAGCCATCTGGGCAGTTGTATTTAAGCTTGCACCCAGGAATATTATCTCTTGAGAGGGCACTAGTTTTGATTTATTTTCATTTACTGTGTACCCTAGGCAAATTAGTAATCTTTTTACAAATGCCAGATGCTTTAGAAGAATGTCCTTGCTCTCTGCTTGAATAAGGCAGTCGTCCAAGTAGGGATACATTTGAATTCCTTTTTGTCTGCAAAATGCAATTACTGGTGCCAGGCATTTTGTGAAGACCCTGGGCGCAGTAGATAAGCCAAAGGGCAGTGCAGAGAATTGGTAATGCATTGAGCCTGCTATGAATCTGAGGTATCTTCTGCAAGATTGTCTGATTGGGACATGCGGGTATGCCTCCTTGAGGTCCAAAGTAACTAGCCAAGCCTTCTTGCCCAGCATGGGCAGAAGTTGATGTAGTGTTAACATTTTGAATTTTGGAACATCCAGGAAAGTATTTAGGATTGACAGGTCCAGTATTGGTCTCCAGGCTTTGTCCTTTCTGGGTACTAAGAAAAGTCTTGAGTAAAATCCTTGTCCCTGTTCTTGCTGTGGAACTTTTTGAATAGCTCCCATGTCCATAAGAGCAGCAATCTGTTTTTGTGCCTCTGCCCATTGGTTTTGTGGCAGGTCTAGCATACCTTTTGGTTTTGGAAGCATGTGGAAGTGGAACCTGTAACTCTGAGAAACAATATTCAGCACCCATTGGTCCTGGGTGATCATGTGCCAATTTTTGAGAAAAGTGCTAGCTTCCCCCCTAGGGGTGCTGTCAAAAGGTAAGTGCTTGACATTTGCAGAGGGAAGTCATTGGGACTGTTTCCTATAAGGTTGTGATTTGTCTTCCCCTCCCTTTGGGGGCTGAAGCACCCCATTGTTTAGGTCGGTAGGAGCCTTGGGGCTAAGATCTGCCTCTTGGGCGTCTGTATCTGCCTCTTTGTGGCCTGTCTGACACTGGAAAGGACCAATGTTTTGAAGGCTAGTTTCTGCTAAATCTAGGTGGTTGAACCTGTAAGAAATCTTTCACTGTCTGCATTGACTTTGCTTTATCCTCCATTTTCTTTAACACCTCTTCTGCCTTAACACCAAGCAAAGTATCATGCTGTAATGGAGCATCCAATAATTTTACTTTAACATGGTCAGGTAAACTTTGTTCTTTCAACCAAGCATGCCTTTGAATAACAGAGCCTGTAACTGTGGCTCTACAAGAAGCCTCTAATGAATCAAAACCACACTGCAGAGTATGCTTTCCCACTTGTTCAGCTGCATGCAATAAATCCTACATTTCCTTACTGTCAGGACCTTCTGTATTTGAAACCATTTTCTGTTTTAACAATGACATGAGGTACTGTTGGTATTTAAGCATGTGAAACTGACAGTTTAAAGCTCTTACAGCTAAAGTAGCAGAAGTGTAAACTGTTTTCCCCCATCTGCCCAGAGCTCTGGAATCCCTATCCGAAGGGACAGGATTTTTAGCAGTGGAAGCCTTAACCCCTTTGGGACCCTGAGAAATTGTTTCTGGGTCTGCAGCAGGGTTTTTGTAAAGAAATTTATGAGAGTCTGGGACCCTGTAGTACCTGTCTGGCTTGACTGGTGCAGAGGGTAAAGAATCAGGAGACAGACTAGATTCAGGAAAAAACATCATCAATATCAAGCACAGGGGGGATAGTCAGGGGCCTGTGCTGAGGCAATAAAAGGAAGTCGCTGAGCCTTTTCTTGGATTCTGAATAATCCTGGCTCTCCCAATGGAAATGCTCCCTCATGGTGTGCAGGGTTTCCCCAAAAGAATAATCCTCAGGCAGAGAGGCTGAAGGTATGGACTCTTCTGCATCAGAGTCCTCATAGGGAGGGAGAGAATATCCCTGATCAGAACAGTAGTCAGAGGAAATAGAAACCTGGTCAGAGGAATCATAATCAGTATCTTGCCTAGGCTTTTTGTCAGGAGGGGGATGGGAACCCCTGATTAAAGTAATTAGGTCTTCGGCTATTTTAAGCATCTGTTTCTTTGGCATGGATGACTGTTCTGGAGAATGCTGTACTTGTTTCCTTATCTTTAATGGTGTTTTTGACTTTGCCTTTGCTGCTGTAGTGGGCTTAATTGTAAGCTGTGAAGGTCTGAAAACACCCTCAGAAGCCGATGCCTGCTCAGCGGCTCTGGACCCATCTGAGGGTATAGTTTCTGTAGGCCCAATACCTTGAGTTTCCACAGGCCTCGGTGTCTCCATGTGGCTGTCGGTTACGGCCTGTGGCTCTGAGGTAGCGGGTGTCAGGGGCTGCGAAAGCGCCTCACTGAGAACCGGCGATTGGCCTAGAAGAGGCTTTGTCATTGGTTTTGGACCTCGGATGCCTGTCCTTTTCTTTGTCTTTGCGTTTTTTATAAATTCCAGTCGTCAGTTGTTCCGACGGCATTATGTAATTAAACCTCCGGCCAAAATAATGTAGAGCAAAATCAAACCGACGTTTAATAGTGCATTTATTGAATCTAGCACAAAACCGACAACTAGTGACATCGTGGTCAGAGCCTAGGCAAGGAATACAGTAAGAGTGAAAGTCCTTATGAGGTATTTGCTTCCCACAAGAAATACAATTATTAACTTTTACTGACATCGGTCTGGAGCAAGAAAAGTTTCAACGGGTACTTAGCTTTATTGAAGACTTTGGTTCTGAAACTCAATTTTGAAAATCTCAGGAGTCGGCCGACCGGCACTTGCAAACTGCTTATGCTTCGGGCACCACGCAGCAGGAGAGACTGAAGAAAATGGTGTTGGTTGCAACTTTTATACCCCTGGCGCACTGACGTCAGGGAAGAAGCGACAGTGACCGACGCCGGACCAAGACTTTGGAACTCGGGCCGACTGCGGGTCGCCTGCCAGCAGGATAACCCAAGTGTAATGACTGCAACAGTGAAACATGATGAACATCAAGGAAGGTAACAAGAGATCCTGTGGAGGTATTTGAAATAATTTGGAAATTCCACAAAAGTCTGTATAAAGCAGAGAAATATGGAAATCAAGAAAAGGTACAAATGGAAATGTTCATGGAAGAATTAAATATACCACGGTTACAGGTAGATGAGTCTCAATTATTAACAATTCGGATAGGAAGAGATGAGAGAGAAATGGTGATGTATAACCAATTTAGAGAAAAGTCCCCAGGAATAGATGGCATTCCTGTGGAAGTTTGGAAGGTAGAAGTGAAAAAGCTGATAAAGATCTGGAAGGTTTTGTTTAACAGTATTTTAAGAGAAAGAGAAGTACCAGCATCCTGGAAGAAAGTGGTGGTAGCTGTAATACATAAAGAGGGTAAAGATCCATTAGATTCTGCTTCATGCAGGCCCATTTCAATACTAAACCATGATTATAAAGTGTTTATGTCTATAACAGCTAAAAGAATGGCAAAAGTGATGCTAAAATTGATAGATATGGATTAATGTGGTTTTGTGGAAGGGAGGCAAACAACTGACAACATTAACACAACACACATGATCCACAGAGAAGTAGAATGTAAGAAAATACAACTGTTGTTGGTGAGTCTTGATGCAGAGAAAGTATTTGACAGAGTAACCTGGAACGTTATTGAGCAGGGCAATGGAAGCATTTGCATTTCCTAAAAAAATTATAAGTTTGATTAGGGGAAATATGAGGGATTGGAGGCGAGAACTGAAGTGGTTGGTGTCCTCGCTGATAGCTTCTGCTTGGGCAGAGGAACCAAGGCAGGGGTTTCCTCTTTCCCATTTGCATTATATTTAGAACCACTGGCAAAAGAAATAAGGGAAACATAAATTCAAGGATACAATTGGTATGGTAGTCAAGAAAAGTTGTCTCTATTTGCAGATGATATTTACACCTGACAAAACCAGAAAAGGACATTACAGCATTGTAGAACATTTTGAGACAGTTTCATATATTTTTGAGATGCAACATTAATGAAGTTAAAACAAAGGCAATTACGGTAAATTATGTACTCACACACAAATTGGTTCAGCAATATCCATATTTAACGGGTGAAGTACATAGGAGTATGGATTAAAAATTATTCCAGTGTGGCAGCTAAGGATAAGTGAGAAGAGACAAAAAAAAAAGATAATATAAAAACTGAGAAAATGGAAGCTCTGTTATATGAATATTGATAGTAAGATACAAGCAGTTAAAATGTTATAGTTCCTTTAGTCTTCTACACAGGTCAGGCATATTTTTATTGACCAGAGGATAAGTTGTGGATAGCGATTAACAGAGAGCTGAAGGATTTTATCTGGGAAGGGAAGATGGCAAGAGTGAAGTGGGATAAGCTGATTCTTCCAATAGAACAAGGCAGATTGGACTTATCTTATTTGAAGGAGCATTTCAGAGCAACACAGTTAAGACTCCCATTCATAGAACAAGCAGAAAGCTATAATTCAAAGTGGAAAGTGATGATGATGATGATGATGATGATGATGATGATGATGAACGGGGCTCAAGAAACAAGGAGAGACTGGGATTTTGGATGCAGACCTTTAAGGAGAATAACAATAATCATACAGATTATTAGAATACCTTCTGCTACTTTATGAATATAAGAACTAAGCCAACACAGAAATTAAGAAAGGAGATTATGTCGCTAGGGATGACTGTAATTAGGGATGTAAACAATAGGCAAGAGGTGGCTGGAATTTACTGGAGAAAACTGGCAAAAAACAAGGTATTTGGAGCAAATAAGAGGGAAAGGTAAGAGAATGGGAATATGCCAAGAATTCATTTGGACTGGAGGTTAAAATTGCCCTCCCTATCGAGGGTTGATATCAAAGTATAGGCAAACAGAAAGAACTAGAGAGGTTCTAAACAAAATACCAGCACTGGTGGAGTTTTTAGTAGAATCTAGAACAGAAGCTGCCATTAAAAAAGGAATAAATAGTAGAGTGTATAAAATATTGCTTGATAACTATAAGACTCAATCAGAGGAGGTTAGAAAGGATTGGGAAAAGAGGTTGGATAAGCAATTCACAAAGCAACAATGAAGGGGGCATATGTATATCTCTGAAATATGCAACAAAATCTAGAAGGTTTAAGACTTTTGCTTGGAAATGTTTACATAGATATAGATATTTTAATACCCCAAGTAGACTCCAGAGAATTTTTCCTCGGGTAGACAGCAAATGTTGGAAGTGTGATGAGGAAGAAAGGGTAATTGCGAACACATTTTCTGGGAGTGTAATGAGTTCGCAGACTTCAAAGATTCCCTGCAGACTGCTGTGTCAGAGATGCTGGATGAGCAAATTGATGTAACTAGGGAAATGATTTTTCTGAGCTATGATACAGAATCGGAATTGCCTAAGACATAGTAAGATCTTGCTGAGTCTAATTATGCTTGGTGCCAAAAAAGCTAGAACTAGACAATGAAAATCAAAGTCTAAACCAACTGTACTAGAAGTAGTGAATATAGTAAGAGAAATACAACAACTGGAACTGGGATGTTTAGAAAAGGTTAGCAACAAATTACATATGAACAAATGGGGAATTGTGGGAATAATACATACAGGGGAGGAATGAGGTTTAAAAGAAGGCAGGACTTGAATGAGCTATGTAACAATTGACTGACAATGACTAGGTAGATTACAAGTGCTGTATAATGTTTGCAACTAGGATTATGTCAATATGGTTTGTGATGCCAAATGAGTGCAACCAAGACAGTGTCAATATGGTTTGTTTTCATTTACATAAATGTATGATTGCCTATGTCATAAATGATAATGTTAATAAAGATGTTTACTGTTAAAAATTGTTTGGATAATACTATTAGCAAAAACAAAAAAGAAAAAAAATACAGAAAAATGGAAGCAAAAAGACGTACGAAAAATAGAAGAATTGCAACAGCTGGCAACCACATTAGCAAGCCAAGAAGAAAAGGTATTTGAAAAAATAAAAAGAGGCCATTTCTTAATAATTGGGGTAAATGGTTAGAGTGGATGAGAACAGATCCTGCGACCTAGGAAATAAGAGAATTCAAGTATCATATGACATTAGGTATCAGGGATGGATTATTTGAAATTATACAATGACCCCCCATTAATATTCCAAAACGTGCATCCTGATTGGCCAGCGTGCCCGTTGTAAATCCCACAATATACCATCGGAAAAAGGTCCGGTCGCCCAAACTTTTTTCCGTTGGTATAAGGTGTCCAAAACTTTTTTTTTTAATTAAAAAAAAAAAAACGGGGCAACGGAGACTTTCTTTTCTCCATTGCTTCCATTTCAAAGCACTGATGTACTGGGTATGCGTGGGAACGCAAGTCCCACATGCATGCGCAGTACAGCAACACAAGGAAGCAGTATACCACCACCGGCGGAAGAACAGTAATGCGCCGTTATACAAAGACATTATTTAAGGACAGTAAGTATTTTTTCTTAAATAATGTCATTGTATAATAGCAATAACCAACTCCGTGGTTGTGTTATACTGAAGATTTATTCATGGTTGGCTTTATTTAATCACGCGGGCTTCGCCCTCCTGATTAAATCAAACCAACCATGGATAAATCTTCAATATACCACACCATATTTTGGTTATTGCTTAATTAAATGAGATTAAGGACTAAAAATCAAGAGTGACAAAAAATGACAAGAAAGTATGATAACAGTTTTGATAAGGCAGTATAATAGGAAAATGTAACTTGCATTTATTTAAGGGGAGGGAGGGGAGAGAGATGGGGAAGTGCACATCATTTTCAGTTTTTTTTTTTATTATTTCTAGTCTTGTGATTAGAGATGGACTGAAAACAAGAACTGTGCATTAGATATGGACAACTAATGTATTTATAAGTTTTTTTTATTTAATAAAGGACATTAGTCTAAAGAAAAGAATATATACATTTGCAGAACATGCTTAACTTATTTCAGAGTTTAAACTAGATCCCCTGATACATACAGACCATTCTATTCATCCCTGCTCCTTAGATAAAACTTAGAAGGTATGGAATACACTCATAAACACTGTCACTTCCCCACAGATATGCAGAACAACCACAAATTTAGAAAATGGTTACAAGAAATAATGCAGCAGATTACCTCCCAAGTTGAGTGGAGGATAGTCAGTGACTGGAATGCTGTGAAAATGGAGTTCCAGGACAGGGTAGTTAAAATGTAAACGGTATAAGTGAAAAACAGCAAATCAATACAAAACAGAAAAGAAAATCCACTTCACCTCCACAATTCAAATCATATAAAACCAAGACATATTTCTTATATAAAACCAAGAAGTATTTATTAGGTTAGCACTTTCATGCCTCAAAAGACACTTCATCTGACCATAAAACATATAAAAAGAAATCATTATATATACATCACATTACTTTCAAATCAACCTATCACAAACAACTAACAATAAAATCATTTAAACAACCTCCTTCTCTTCAAAAAAGGTTTTAAAGGGACAGGGCCGTTCAAACCTGGAAATGTATCACTATTTAACCTAATGATCCAGTTTGTCTCCCTTTGTTCAACGGTATTATTTAAGTCACCTAGTCTCCCATTACTAACAAGCTGCTCCAGTACTTTAAATTTAAAATTATGTGAGTCATTAGTATTCATAACGTGTGTTGCAAGTGCATTAGTGGGGTCACTTTTCCTAATAGCTAATAAATGTTCCCTAACCCTTTCTTTTAACTGTCTTTTTTTTTACCCACATAAAAACAAGTAAATGACTGACAAGTAGCCAAATAAACAACAAAAGTACTCTTGCAGTCTACCATACAATGTATTACGTACTTATAATGGGTCACCGGGTGCTCAAACACGTGGGATGTGTCTATACATATACAAAAATTACATTGACCACACCCAGACGTGAAATCTTCTTTAGATCCTGTAGAAAGTCTATTCACATCATAACATAATAGATGTTTCAAATTACTTTTGTTCTTAAAAACAAATCTAGGAGTAGAACCCCACCACCTGCCCTATCTTATCGTCTAACAATAATACCGGCCAATGTTTCTTCATAATTTCACAAAAATAACCATGATCACTAGTATAATGCATCAAAAAGTTGACAGAGTCAACCTCTCTGTCGCCATGTCTAACAAACTGCCTTCTTTCTCCATTTAATAAAGGTAGGGCTATGGTACGTTGCAATTGCATAACCTCCTTTGTCATATTATTAACCTCCTTAACGGAGTAACCCCTCTCCTTAAACTCATCAGATAACTTCATTAAATCACATTCAAACACACTCGAGTGTGTTTGAACGTGATTTAATGAAGTTATCTGATGTGTTTGAATGTGATTTAATGAAGTTATCAGATGAGCTACTTGTCAGTCATGTACGTGTTTTTATGTGGGTAAAACAAAAAGACAGTTAAAAGAAAGGGTTAGGGAACATTTATTAGCTATTAGGAAAATGCACTTGCAACACACGTTATGAATACTAATGACTCACATCATTTTAAATTTAAAGTACTGGAACAGCTTGTTAGTAATGGGAGACTAGGTGACTTAAATAATACCCTTGAACAAAGGGACACAAACTGGATCATTAGGTTAAATAGTGATACATTTCCAGGTTTGAACGGCCCTGTCCCTTAACCTTTTTTGAAGGGAAGGAGGTTGTTTAAATGATTTTATTGTGAGTTGTTTGTGATAGGTTGATTTGAAAGTAATGTGATGTATATATAATGACTTCTTTTTATATGTTTTGTGGTCTGAAGAAGTATCTGTTGAGGAATAAAAGCGCTAACCTAATAAATACGTCTTGGTTTTACATAAGTAATATGTCTTGGTTTTAGATGATTTGAGTCGTGGAGGTGAAGTGGATTTTCTTTTCTGTTTTGGATTGATTTGCTGTTTTCCACTTATACCATTTACATTTTAACTACCCTGTCCTGGAACTCCATTTTCGCAGCATTCCAGTCACTGACTATCCTCCACTCAACTTGGGAGGTAATCAGCTGCATTATTTCTTGTAACCATTTTCTAAATTTACGGTTGTTCAGCATATCTGTGGGGGAAGTGACAGTGTTTATGAATATATTCCATACCTTCTAAGTTTTATCTAAAGAGCAGGGGTGAATAGAATGGTCTGTATGTATCAGGGGATCTACGTTAAACTCTGAAATAAGTTAAGCATGTTCTGCAAATGTATATATTCTTTTCCTTAGACTATTGTCCTTTATTAAATAAAACATTTTAAATACATCAGTTGTCCATATCTAATACACAGTTCTTGTTTTCAGTCCATCTCTAATCACAAGACTAGAAAAAAAAAAAAAAAAAAAAACCTGAAAATGACGTACACTTCCCCATCTCTCTCCCCTCCCTCCCCTTAAATAAATGCAAGTTACATTTTCCTATTATACTGCCTTATCAAAACTGTTATACTTTCTTATAATTTTTTGTCACTCTTGTTTTTTAGTCCTTAATCTCATTTAATTAAGCAATAACCGAAACGTGGTGTGGTATATTGAAGATTTATCCACAGGTGGTGTGATTAAATAAAATCTTCAGTATACCACAACCACGGAGTTGGTTATTGCTATTATACAAAGACATTATTTAAGAAAAAATACTTACTTTTCTTAAATAATGTCTTTGTATAACGGCGCATTACTGTTCTTCTGCCGGTGATGGTATACTGCTTCCTTGTGTTGATGTACTGCGCATGCGTGTGGGACTTGCGTTCCCACGCATACCCAGTACATCAATGCTTTAAAATGGAAGCAATAGAGAAAAGAAAGTCTCCGTTTTTTTTTTTTTTTTTTTTAATTAAAAAAAAAACTTTTGGACACCTTATACCAACAGAAAAAAGTTCAGACGACCAGACCTTTTTCCGTTGGTATATTGTGGGATTTACAACGGACACGCTGGCCAATCAGCGTGCATGTTTTGGAATATTAATGGGGGGTCATTCTATAATTTCAAATAATCCATCCCTGATACCTAATGTCATATGATACTTGAATTCTCTTCTTTCCTAGGTCGCAGGATCTGTTCTCATCCACTCTAACCATTTACCCCAATTATTAAGAAATGGCCTCCTTTTATTTTTTCAAATACCTTTTCTTCTTGGCTTGCTAATGTGGTTACCAGCTGTTACAATTCTTCTATTTTTCGTATGTCTTTTTGCTTCCATTTTTCTGTATTTTTTTTTTCTTTTCTTTTTTGTTTTTGCTAATAGTATTATCCAAACAATTTTTAACAGTAAACATCTTTATTAAAATTATTATTTACGACTGACACAGGCAATCATACATTTATGTAAATGAAAACAAACCATATTGACACTGTCTTGGTTGCAAGCATTTGGCATCACAAACCATATTGACATAATCTTAGTTGCAAACATTATACAGCACTTATAATCTACCTAGTCATTGTCAGTCAAACGTTACATAGCTCATTCAAGTCCTGCCTTCTTTTAAACCTCATTCCTCCCCTGTATGTATTATTCCCACAATTCCCCATTTGTTCATATGTAATTTGTTGCTACCCTTTTCTAAAGATCCCAGTTCCAGTTGTTGTATTTCTCTTACTATATTCACTACTTCTAGTACAGCTGGTTTAGACTTTGATTTCCATTGTCTAGTTCTAGCTTTTTTGGCACCAACCATAATTAGACTCAGCAAGATCTTACTATGTCTTAGGCAATTCCGATTCTGTATCATAGCTCAGAAAAATCATTTCCCTAGTTACATCAATTTGCTCATCCAGCATCTCTGACACAGCATTCTGCAGGGAATCTTTGAAGTCTGCCAATTCATTACACTCCCAGAAAATGTTTTCCCAATTACCTTTTTCTTCCTCATCACACTTCCAACATTTGCTGTCTACCTGAGGAAAAATTATCTGGAGTCTACTTGGGGTATTAAAATATCTATATCTATGTAAACATTTCCAAGCAAAAGTCTTAAACCTTCTAGATTTTGTTGCATATTTTGGAGATATACATATATCCCCCTCACTGTTGCTTTGCGAATTGCTTATCCAAGCTCTCTTCCCAATCCTTTCTAACCTCCTCTGATTGAGTCTTATAGTTATCAAGCAATATTTTATACACTCTACTACTTATTCCTTTTTTAATGGCAGCTTCTGTTCTAGATTCTACTAAAAATTTGATTTAATTTGCTGTTTTCCACTTATACCATTTTCACAGTGGCATTATTTGTGTTTTTTCTCCTGATTCTGCTAGTTAAAATGTAAATGTAACTAAGATGGATTCCAGTATCAAATGTAGGATATCCCATAATTTTATTAGGCAACTTCAAATTTTCAGAGACGCCCTAACTGTAGATCAAGAGGAGGAGTTGAGAATGGCTGAGACAAATGCTAAAGACAAGTTTCAGAAAGCAGTTATTCAGACAGTCTTTTCAATCACCAGATATTCAGCATCTTACCTTACGCAAAAAAAAAAAAAAAAAAAGATGATAATTTGTCAAATCATCAGCCCCCTTTTCCCCATTTTCTACATGGGGTTGGGGAATCGTGGTAACTGTCACCATCTCTCTCGATTTAGTGCAACACTCATGCCTGACTGTCATAGATCTTCTTTCACACAATCCATCCACCTCTTTGCTGGATGTCGTTGTTTCCTCTTACCTTCTTCCTGTCTGTCTCAGATGTTTTTTAACAGATTGGCTTCTGCTTTTCTGCACACGTCTGAACCACCATAATCTGTTCTCTTTGATCTTTTCTGCACTGGAGCTACTTTGGCTTCTGCTCTCATGTCCTCATTTCTTTTTCTGTCCCATGGTGTGCATCCTACCACCCCCTTCTCAGGCACTTCATTTCCATCACCTCTAGCTTCTTCATCTGCTCTTCCTTTACTGCCCAGGTTTTTGTACCATCCAGTAGTACTGGTCGCAACACTTGTCTTGTACACCTTACTTTTCAGCTTTTTTGGCATTCTTCTGTCATAGACTACACCTGAGACTGTATGCCATTTGGCTGTAGCCCCTCTGATTCTAGCTTTATTCTCTTCATTCAGGCTTTCCTTCTCCTCAACCACCCATTCCAGATACTTGAAGCTATTTACCTGTTCCACTATCTTCCCTTCTATCTCTATTCTCAACTTCTTCTGATTTCCCCCAATTTGCTGCCATTACAACTGTCTTATCTGTGCTTAGTTTCATCCCATGTGCCTTCAGTTTTGCATTCCATCCCCCTATCCTTTGCTGAAGTTCTTGCTCAGAGTTTGCCTGTAATGCCACATCATCTGCATACAGTAACTTTGTTGATCTGCCCCCTCCAACCTGTTTGTAAATGTAGTCCATCACCAGTATGAACAGCAGTAGGCTAAGAGCTGAACTCTGGTGTACCCCTCTGTGACGCCAAACACTGTTCGTACTTGAGTCATTGGGTCCTTGTACATAGCCTGCACTAGTTCTACCAATATTTATTTGTCAAATAAAAATTACAATTACATATAGTACAATTAAAAATCCTAAAAACATTTTACATATTTTTTTTAAAGAATATTATGCTAAACTGTACATGCTGGATAAGAGCGAGTACATAAAAGGCAACACAGATAAAGTGTTTTTAGAAGATGTTAAATCTCACTACTTTAAATGAGGAGCAGGAACAAAGCTTAATGATGCTAATAACATGGGAAGAACTAAAAGTGGTCATTAAATCATAGTATAAAGGGAAATTCCCTGGCCTGGATGGCATATCGATTAAAGGCTGGGTGTTGCATGAGAAAGTAAAGGTTTTATAGCTTAAACATATGAATAATATCTTGCTGGGAGTATCCCCCCATCCTGGAATCGAGCTATAATATCAGTTATTTACTAAAAATGTAAAGACCCCCTCCTAACATCATCATCATATAGATGTATATATATTTTAAACCATGATTATAAATCCTTTTTGAACATTTTGAACAAAATATTTGTAAGGTTCCTTCCCGAGATCATACACCTGGACCAATGTGGCTTTATGCTAAGCAGAAAGAATTTTACAATAAAATTAAAACAAACTCAATCCTTCAGATAGTATAAACTAGTGCTAAATCTCTACTAATGTTAAGCCTTGATGAAGAAAATGCATTTGATGCAGTTTCATGGAATTATCTTTTGGGGTTTTATTCAGGAAGGGATTTCCCCAGCAACTTGTCACACTCTTACAAAACATTTACCATAAGGCCAAAGCACAAATTAAGGTCTCTTCAGGCTTATCAGGGAAATTTCAGAGATACATGCCAGTGATGCCCACTTCTTCCACTGTTATTTGCTATATATCTAGAGCCTTTAGTACAGAAAATCCATGCATCAACCATCCAGGACTGGGGTATTCACTGATTAAAAATGTCACTACTGTGGCTGGGACTGGGGTACTGTATGATTAAAAATGCCACTATATGCAGATGACATACTGTTGACACGAACAGACCCACAGAAGGGCTAGGATCATCTTTTGGATATACTAATTCAATTTAAGTAAATATCAAGCGACAAACAAAATTAACCTCTCAAAAGCTATTGCACTTTCAATAAATAATGCATTTCCCCAGAATTTGTGACAAAGATATTCCTCAACACCAAGTGAAAATATTTAGGTGTGTGGTTTTGTTCAAGATATACAGAGATTACAGAAAGTGAATCTGGGTTACCTTATTAATACCTTCCAGCCCCCCCCTGCCAAAATAAATGGCAAAAGCTTTCTATATATAGCACAAATATTGCAGATCCCAACACACACACGCACACACACACACACACACACACACACACACACACACACACACACACACACACACACACACACACACACACACACACACACACACCAAATCTTGTTGAAACTAGGTAAAGAGGTTAAGACTTTTATCTGGGAGGACAATAGACCTAGGATGTCTTGGACTAAAATACACATAAGCAACCAATGAAGCAAGCTTGAGGTATTGGTTTGCAAAATTCTTGGATGTTTTTTCTGAGAAAGCAAACTAGCTCATGAAACTCCAGATGGAAAGAAGTGATATTCAAGGCTATTCGACACTCCTCTCAGGCAGACTGTGTGTTTTTTTTTTTTTTTTTGGGGGGGGGGCAGCAGGGCCAAAAATTGACATGACTGGATTTCTTAAAGGAAAATATAAAGAAAACGACAGATAAATACCTGCCCACCTGGAACTATGAGGATCTTGCCCTGTAAAAGGCACCACAATAGATCATTCTGCTCAAATGTTTTTTTGGCAGTAGAATAAACAGAACACGTGCATTTACAGTACTGGTATCAAATGGTTTGACCAGGGGACCATCTTGGGCTGGCATGACATCAGGCAGTCTTATGGTTTACAAGACGATTTAGAATTTTTTTTGTACGTTTGCATTGACTTCTCAGAGTTATGGGTTGGGTGCAGAAACCAGAACTTTACAAAGCGTAGTTAGGTGGCATACTAAAACAGGTAAGGCAAGACAATTTCTCTTGAAAGCTTTAATATCAAGGACCTTTAAGGCATTCAGACTATTCAGGAAGGAGGTGATAAATAGGTATAAACAAAGCTGGAAGTCATTAGTAAATGTTGAGACAGGAGAGCGCACTTAAATGTTCTGCTGAAAACTCCTACAAAACTAAGGAAATTGTGGATTTTTGCATGGACATGCTTGCATAGATATATCTAAATGCTGGTAAAGTTGGGCAGGATTCATAATGGGGATAACATACAGTGTTGGTGGTATCAAACAAGTAAACAAGTTAACTGGTTGCACATTTTCTGATGGTGCAGAAGACTGCAGAACTTAAAGGAGTCTTAAAGTCTTGACATCTGAACTCCTGGGAGATCAGGTGGCACTGGATGAAAGGGTCTTCTTTGTGGGTTGGGAGAAAGTGGGGGATTTTCTGATCATGCTCAGCAATTATTTGCTTTGATAACTACACTGTTTAAAAAAAATGTTTACTAGGAGATGGAAAAAAGATCCCCAGACACTGAAAATGTGACCCTTCTTTTAACAGAGATGACAGATGAAGAAGGGAAGGCTTTACAGCCACAGCATAGGAGGATTTTTCTCCAGAAATGGTTTCCATAGCTGTACTATCTGGACAAATATATGGAATACCAGGTAATACCCCTAGCTGATCAAAACACTGGTCAAGGTGACTGCGAATGAACTACAATATTATATCTAAACACAATAAGACATTTTTCATTATAGGGTTAAACCTTTGTTGAATCCACAGGATACTACATATCTTGTTTCTGAATGTTTTTAAAATTTTAGTAAACAAATTACATTCAAGATGGAACTTGCTAAT
This sequence comes from Protopterus annectens, assembly GCF_019279795.1. Taxonomy (NCBI): domain Eukaryota; kingdom Metazoa; phylum Chordata; order Ceratodontiformes; family Protopteridae; genus Protopterus; species Protopterus annectens. The sequence continues at coordinate 108,835,935 of NC_056726.1, forward strand.
CTAGCAACTGTAAAAAAAGGGCCTGCAAATTAACAACTGAATGTAATCCTATACTGTCTGTTATTCTCCATAAGGTGACAGTCTTTGGGAAAAGAAACTACAATTTATATAAAGTGCAAACTTAGTTCAGTACTGCTGTGTTTAGTCATATTGTTTTCGCATTTGTGATTTTTGTGAAAAACAGAATAAAGATTGTTAAAAAAATTAAAAAAAGAAAGACTGCATTCAAAATAGAAAAGTAACCACACAGCTTTAATTAACTAGAATGTCTGAATAGTCTCAAAAACATTAAAACTAGTTAAAAATTACATAGTTCTTTTCCAAGTACTGTCTGTTCATTAAATAAAACAAATGTGAAAATTGTTTTCCTTCCAAAGGGAATGTACTTGCCCAGCAATGGAAATACGCTAGCCTAGCATTAATCCAAGAAAGCCTGAAAGATGACTTCTCTTGAGTGGCAGGAAAGCTCTAAAGGGCTTGGCACCCAGACCACTAATTTTCTATCTTGACTGCTCGACCCAACAATGATGTGGACACATGGAATGTGCCCTAACTCTCAGGAAGCTAGCTGGCTGTTATATCCTAGGCTGGATATAACCCATATAGCTTATGCTCCTGCAGCAGTAATTTAATGGTGCAGTAGTTAGTATTGTCGACTCACAGCAAGAGGTTCTCTTGTTAGATTCCTGGCTGGGGTGCCTTCTGTGTGGAGTCTGCATGTCCACCTTGCAGTCACATGGGTTTCCTCCGGGTGCTCCAGTTTCCTCCCACATTCCAAAGAGTTGCAATAGATCGATGCAACACACTAAATTGGTTGTAGGTGCAAGTGAGTGTGTCAGTGAGTGGTAAGGATGAATTACCACAGCAGGACTAGCCACCCTACAGTGTAAACTTGGCTCAAGATGACTGTTACTGTTGAAGTGACACCCTGACCCCATGTGCAAAATAGATAAAGGGGTTAAGGATGGATGGGTGGATTTACAAACTACTCATAAAGTATAAATTAAACATTTTGTTAACACTATCTATCACTTTACCCATTTATCCAGGTCTTTTCTGTGGAAAAGGCCCAAAAGGCAAACTCTTACCTAAAAACATCACTTAGTTGACTTTTGACATCAACAGCAAAAATCTGGTTTCTCAGCCATGCAAGCACGTATAGGACAATCTGAGATGCAGCTGTCCTGAAGTATCCACTGCTTCAGAGATACCCTTCATCAAAGTCCCCATCTTATATCTTGTTACACCAGTTTTTTTATATTTTCTTTTCTATGGAAACATCAGAATTGCCCTGCACCAAATCTTCAATTTATTTTATTTTAATATCTCTCTTTGAAAGTGCACCATATGGGCCTGGCAACTAATTGTTCTACTGTTCAGTGCAGCAGAAATATGAACTCTCTTCCCAAACCTATCAAGTATTCAGTGCCTTTGCCATTTTGGAAGGTAACCAAATCACTGTCTTTCTAAATCATTTCTGAGTACAGAAACAGACCACAGATATGTCAAACAACGAATTTCTGTAAGACACCCATACTTCTGAACCCTATAAAATCTGTCAGGTTTCTTGGAGCAGGTGGCAGAAAATCAAGCTGAAGGGACAAATCTGTAAATACATTTTCAGAGTAAGAGAATCGGAGAGTCAGCAAGAGGTTTTAATTCCAGAAGTTTAAGCAGTTTAGCATACCGTATGCTGTTTACAGGGTCATAGGTGTTTACTAGGCTAACAACCACAAGGGCCTTTTTAAGCCTAGCCATGCATTCCAATAACCACTGAACAGAGACAGGCGATACAGGCACATCTACACTGCTGGAAGGGGACACAGACACAGACACACACAGACAGACAGACAGACAGACACACACACACACACACACACACACACACACACACACACACACACACACACACACACACACACAGAGTTGCCTGTTGTAAGATTAGAATCCCTACCTATCTAGTAGTCTACACTAGAGCACAAAGTACTTATCGCATGTGCCGCGGAGCTTATCTAGTTTGAAATGCTATTTAAAATGTTTCATCACAGGATTCAGTACACCCCAGAACAGACATTCTCCAGGAGACACTCAAACTTAGCATCAATGTTCAAGGCCAACAGTGGATCCAATATGATCAAAATAAGCCAATAAATTCTTCCAATACAATCAGAGATAATAAAAGAGTAATGGCTCCAAATGTCCAGACCTGAATATTCCAACAAAAACAGTTGTATGTTCACCCAGCAAAACAGCAGGAGAAATGCAAGGAGACTTTAAAAATATCTCTGGAACACAACCTCTCATTAGTCCATATAAGGTATAAGAGGAGTGTCTTTTGAAGTGTAAGAAGCTCTTTTCACTATCTAAAAAGAGAAGCCCTTGGGCACCAGTGTAACTGCCATAGCCAGCAATGAAGATGTCTGACCCCCATCCCCATTGCTTTAATTTCTAGACCCTCCTGTTGACTCGCATAGTGTGGGCAAGCAAATCTGAACTCCACTAACCAGGAGAAAAGTGATCTCACTCTAAATGACAGATCTGAACCATTCAGTCATCAATATCTACCCCTGTTAAGCATCAAGTTGATAATTTTAACATCCAGAGGTTTTAAAAATTCTTTTAATGCTTGCTGATGAGGAAAAAGAATGAGGAAAGTACAGTTTTGTACCTACCATAAATGTAGATGTTCGAAGATCCACATTGCTGCAGTCCTTACATATGGGTAGTCCGCTGTCCTCGGTCGGCCCGAATACCAAAGTATTAGGCTGACGTCGGTCAAGGCGCTTAAAACTGACATCAGGACGTCAGGGTACAAAAGCGCATGACCGACGTCATTTCCTCAGTCTTTTCTTGCCCCAGATGTCAGAAGGCCCTAACAAGACAGGCCAAAGCCAAAAACCAGCAAAACCCAACCAACCACCCGTGCACTAACCATATTTACAATATGTACAACACAAACCACACCACCACCTTCAACAACAGAGGGGAAGGAGGGACTGCAGCAATGTGGATCTTCGAACATCTACATTTATGGTAGGTACAAAACTGTACTATGTTCTTCATCTCACATTGCTGCAGTCCTTACATATGGGTAGAATCCCAAAGCAGAGGTAAGGGAGGATGGCAAAACTATAAAGCATTGGGAGCTGCCAACATGCCTTGTAAAATTGCAGTTGCAAATCCAGCCCTAGATTTAGAGTAAAGTGGAAGGTGGTAATGCCTAGAGAAAGTATGCACTGAACTCCAAGTAGCTGCTTCCAAAATATCTTTAGTAGCCACCCCCCTTAAAAAAGCTGTAGAAGTGGCAGTAGCCCTAGTGGAATGAGGCCTAATCCCAGCTGGAATCTCCTTACCATGATGGGAATAACAGAAAGCAATACAAAAACCAATCCACTTAGAAATAGTTTGTTTTGACACAGGTTTGCCCTGAGAACCCAAAGCAAAAGAAACAAACAACTGCTGAGACTGCCTGAACCCTTTAGTTCTGCTCAAATAATATCGCAACTGTCTGTGAATATCCAAAGTATGCAAAATCTTTTCCCCTTTATTTTGGGGGTTGCATAAAAAGTAGGCAAATGAATAGTTTGGTTTAAAGCCACACTAGAAACCACTTTAGGCATAAAAGAAGGGTTAAAGACACCCTGTCCTTGTGGAAAATTAAGAAAGGCTCAACTGCCATAAGGGCCTGTAATTCAGAAACCCTTCTCAGAGGTAATGGCCAACAAAAAGCAGTCTTCCAAGATAAATATTTCAACTCTGCCGATGCTGCAGGCTCAAAAGGTTGTAGAGTGAGTTTCTCCAACACAAAATTGAGATCCCAAGCAGGAGTAGGAGCTCTACGTGGGGTCTTATATTCTTTGCCCCTCTAAGGAATTGCTTAAACAAAGGCTGAGAAAATAATGGTGGGTCACAGTCATAGTGAGCAGAGATTGCTGCAGCATGAACCTTTATAGAGGAGAAAGACAAACCTTTGTCCAATAACTCAGTAAGGCCACACTTAAATTAGGTTTAGAAACATCAAAGTCCTTTGCTGTACTCCAAAATAAAATCTCCTCCATTTATCTGCGTAAACTTTCCTTGTACTAGGCCTTCTGGCCTCCAAAATAACATTCAAAACTTGTTGTGGAAGCTGAGACCCTCCAGGGTTTAAACCAGAATATGCCAGGCTGTCAGATGTAGAGAATGAAGTTTGACATTGAGTAAATGACCGTTCTCCTGAGACAGCAGGTGAGGAATCGAAGGCAAAGGCCATGGAGGCTCCTGTACCAGACTTCTCAGTAATGGGTACCAGTGCTGTCGAGGCCAATCTGGAGCTATTAAAATCATGTTTGGCTTGTCCTGTCTGACCTTCAGCAGTACCTTTGGGAGGAGAGGCAGAGGTGGAAAGGCAGAAGATTGCTCCAATTGAATGAGAGAGCATCCACTTTCCAAGCTGAGGGATGAAACCTTTTGTGCAAAACTTTGGCAGCTGGTAATTTAGTGGAGAAGCGAACAGATCTATGTCTGGAGTTCCCCATAACACTGTCAACCTCTGGAATACATGAGGATCCAATTTCCACTCGTGGGGATCCATAATTTGTCTGCTCAACACATCTGCTAAGGAGTTCTGTGCTCCTGGCAGAAACCTTGCCTGAAGATTTAGCTGTAAACTGAGAGCAGTCTCCCACAAAATCATTGCTTGTCTGCATAGAGGATAAGAATGCTTGTTGATGTACCACATGACAGTTGTGTTGTCTGTTTGAATCAACACCTGCCCTGGAAGAAGTAAATCCTTGAAAGCTATCAATGCAAATTAGACTGCTAACATCTCCTTCAAGTTGATATGCAGATGTTGAAGTCTGGCAGGCCACGTGTCTTGTATCCATTTTCCATTTAGATGAGCTCCCCAAGCTTTGTCTGAGGCATCTGTCGTTAAAATCTGACTCGCCTCTGGCCGGGTCACAGAGAGTCCCTTGTTTAGGTGACATTCCTGAGCCCACCACAAAAATTCCTTTTGAATGCAAGGTATTATTTGAATGACAGTGTCCAAATCTTGGCAGTGCTGTGTCCATACATTCTTGAGATACCATTGTAGCTTCCTCATATGCAGTTTGGCATTGGGAAGTACCAGAATACAAGATGCCATGAACCCCAAGGCTTGAAGGACTGTCCTTGCAGTCAGCCTGGACTGATGAGACAACTGGTGGAAGTAAAGAGAAAGATTCTTTTGTTTGTCCGGGTCAAAAGGCCATCTGGGATGCTGTATTCAGTCTCACACCCAGAAAGCACATGTCCTGAGAGGGTACTAGACTGGACTTTATTTCGTTCACAGAATACCCCAGGCATCTTAACACTGCCATCACATACTGTAAATGATGAACTTGGGCCAGTATCAGGCAATCGTCCAAATAAGGATAGATCTGTATTCCTCTCAGCCTGAAGAAAGCTACCACTGGAGCCAGACAATGCAGAGAACTGATAATGTGAAGTCCCAGCTTCCTGCAACTGGGCCTGATAGGAACATGAAGGTAAGCCTCTTTGAGGTCCAGAGTCACCATCCAGTGATCTTTGCCCAGTAACATTTTGAACTTGGGAATGTCCAGATATGTGTTGAGGATGGATAAATCCAAAATTGGTCTCCACGTGTTTCCTTTCTTTGGTACTAGAAACAGGCGAGAATAAAATCCTAGGCCCACTTCTGGCAGAGGAACAGAAATTTGTAGTCTTTGCTGAGGAGCATGCCTTTGAAAGGAGGCAAGGTATGGAAATAAAACTTGTAACCCTGGTGTATGATATCCAATACCCATTTGCCTTGGGTAATCAACATCCAATTTTCCTTGAAGAGTGCTAACCTTCCTCCCCAAGGTCCTGCCAGGCAAGAAGGATCTGGCAGCTGAAAACTGGCCCCTGCCCTCACCGAAGATTGTGCAGGTGAACTCCCTGTTCTAGGCCTGAAAGAACTCTGAGCTCTGCCAGACTGAGAATCACTACTAAACGGAGGCTGAACTTGCAAAAATCCTTAACAGCCTGCATGTCTTCCATTTTCTTCAAGACTGATTCCACAGGTGAACCAAACAACACATCAGACTGCAAAGGAGCATCCAAAATCCTTGTCTTAACATGGTCAGATAAATTCTGATCCTTTAACCAGGCATGCCTGCGAAGAACTGAGCCAGGCCTGCACAGCATCAAAACCACACTGTAATGAATGCTTACCCACTTGTTCAGAGACATGCACCAAATCTTGCAACTCTTTACACTCAATGCCTGAGCATCCACCTTAGACTTCAATTGAGAAAGAAGAAAGTTTTGATATTTCAACATATGAAACTGGCAATTCAAAGCCCTCATAGCTAAGGTAGAAGATGTATAGACCTTCTTTCCCCATCTATCCAAAGCTCTGGACAACAGAGGCCTTGACACCCTTAGGTCGCTGACTAACAGTTTCTGGGTCCGCCCTAGGACTCTTATAAAGATATTTATGAGCCTCAGGCACCCTGTAGTACCTATCCGGTTTAACAGGAGCAGGAGGCAGAGAATCAGGATTAAGTGAAGCCTCTGCAAACACATCTTCCACAACATCCAGAACAGGGGTATAGCCAAGGGCCTATGCTGGTAAGCCTTTTCCTAGAATCAGAAAAGTCCTGACCTTCCCACTTAAAATGTTCCCTCATAGAATGAAGTGTCTCTGAAAAATCCTCTGGAGGAGAAGCAGAAGGAGTGGAATCATCTGCATCAGAATCAGAATAAGGAGAATACTCCTGCAAGTCTTCAGCTGAAGACTCTGAAATATCGAAGCCTGCTCAAAACTTCCCAACTCTGGCTCCACCCTAGGCCTCTTATCAGGAGGCATAGAACCTCTAATCAGAGTAATTAAATCTTCTGCCATTTTAAGCGTGACACCAACAGAAGCTGAAACTGGCCTGCCTCTGGGAGAAGCCTTGGAAACAGAAGGCAGTAACTAGGGAAGCCCTTCAGCCTGACCTGCCTCCTGGGAGACCACCTCCTGCAAAATCAAAGTCTCCCCTGAGACTCCAGAGGACTGCAGCAATGTGAGATGAAGAACATCAATAGCTTCCTGAACTCCAGAAATCCTGCAGATTTCAAACCTTCTTAGTAAGGTTTTCTTATTAAAGGCAGCAGATTTCTTATAACTGTCAATACAGTGTTCTTCCTCAACTGAAAAAAGATGGAAATCTTTAGGGGAAATTTTCTCAAAGGGTTGCACACTCACTTTGATGCCTGGAAAGTCAAAATCCTTTGGGTTCTGTCACCACCAATTCTGACCCAACATTAGGAATGTGCTACACTCCTGAGTTATTCTCCTTCATAAAAGTATTAATCTGAGGCCCTATGTACTCAACGTAATTGTAGCATAAGTATAAGTTAAAAAGCCCATGGCACTTAAAAAACACAGTAGGAGAACATATCTAGTGTCCTGGCCATACTTCCCATCTGTATAAATTCCACTTGGAGTCTGCCCTAAAATAGGCCACGTACCTACTATGACTAAGCAGCTTAACAAAATAAAATAATCTGATGCCTGCAAGAGTACTTATTGGTCATCTTCTCCAGAAACTTAATTCAAACATGAACCAAACCATAAAGCATTAATTCAAGTGCATATCTCCCTACCACAGTAAGAAATTGAAAATTTAGTCTGGTAGTTACTGCAGATGACTAAGGTTGCAAGTGGTTAATAGGCCAGAATTTGATTTCCTCAGCCCGCATTACCTGCTCTGTAACCCTAATCAAGTCACTTAACCACACAGTCTTCCAAAATGTCACCTGTAGTGTAACTAAGCAAGTCACTTAACAAGACCGTCTCCCAAAATGCAACTGAAAAGGGTCCCTGTGGATCAGTCCACTACCCCAGTAAAAAAAAAAAACAAAATTAAAAAAAAAATTCTGCTCAGCAGTATCAAGGCTGAGGCACTCAAGCTGAATGAAGAGCTCATGAAAAAAGTCGATCAGCAGCAAAAAGAATGAATTATGATATGAGGTATGCTCTCTTCTACAGCTCCGAAAATGGAAAGGAGACGGCTTGTAAAAAAAAAAGTTATGTACTCACCATAACTTTCCATCTGTGTTGTCCATTTTCATTTTTCCTCAACTGCTGGGTTTGGATCCGATCGTCAGATCCAACTTGGCTACTTCTTACTGCTCGTGGAACACTGAAACTCTCCAGCTCCTCCCTTTACCCATAATGCCACAGTCACCTAACATACCTCGGATCTTGTTTGCTGCCCACAGACATGCAAAGTAGTAAGGAATTATTACATAACAGAATCTGGGAATCAAATAAAGGAACAGCGGTTCCTGCAGCATCCTTCAATCTTTTCACTAGTAAGGCAAGGAGGAGGGATTGGTGGGAGAAAGATGAGGAACAATGAAAATGGACAACACAACTGGAATGTTACGGTGAGTACAGAACTTTTTTATCTGATGTTGTCTTTTTTATTCATTCCTCAGTTGTTGGAACACAGTCACCAGCTACCTAAATTCCGGGAGAACTCTAACAAAGGATATTCCTGAGCAGAGCTAAGCCAAAAGCCGCTCTTCCCTTAGAGACCAGATGCAATATGTAATGAGCAATAAAAGTATGAGGACTAGCTCAAGTTGTAGTTGCATAAATATCATACAAGGAAATTCTAGACAAAAAAGCTGAAAAAGTTGCCACCATAAATCTGGTGGAATGGACTTCAGTTAAAGGCAAACCCACTTTTTCGTATACAAAAGAAATACAATCAATCATTTGGCTAAAGTCACTTTAGAAATTGATTTGCTTAATTTTAATTCCAAAAACAAAACAAATTGTTCGGATTTCCTCAAATTGTTGGTTCTGTGAAGATAGAAACGTAAATATCTGTGGACATGCAATAGGTGTAACAGGCATTTTCCTTTATTTGAGAAATCTGGAAAGAAGACTGGAAGGATGATAACCTAACTAATATTGGATTCTGACACCACCTTAGGTAAAAAGGAAGGACTGGCCCGTAAAGATACTCTAGCCTTGTGAAAAATCAAATAAGAGGTTTAGATGACAGAGCCTGTAATTCCGACACTCTTCTGGCAGAACTAATAGCAACCAAGAAGATAGTTTTCCATTTAAAAAAAAATTAGTTCACACTTAGCTGATGGTTCAGAAGGTGATTGGGTTAATAAAGCAATATTTACATTCCAAGGAAAGGTACAGTCTTCAATGAAGGTCTACATAGATATACTTTTCTGAGAAAGGCTTTGCAAAGTTTAGAAGATACTAAAGTTGAATTATTTACTCCTATATGAAAATTAAAAATGGCTGCTAATTCTACTGTTACAGTTGATGAGCTAGCCCCTTCACTGAAAATAGTAGCTAAAAAGTCAAGAACTTTACAAATCGGGGCTGAAAAGGGATATAAATTCTTTTTATGTACCCAAAACACAAATCTTTTTCATTTAATTGTGTAAACTTTTCTAGTGGAAGCTTTGTGGGATGATAAAAGGATGTGATGGACAGGTAAGGAGACCCTGGATTGTCTAGTGATTAATGGAACCAAAGAAACCATGCTGTCAACTTGAGGTCTGAACTGTCTGGATGAGTCATGTCTGTCGAGTGACAAAATAGGTCTGGAATTGGATCAAAAATACAAGGTGGGTGTACAAGGTGAGGCCAAAGGAAGGGCAACCAGATTTGATGAGGCCAGTAAGGTGCAATTAGGATAACTGTGCTCTTCAATCGAGAACTTTGGGAATGAAGGGTATTTGGGGGGTTAAGCATAAAGGAGACTGGAGGGCCAAACATGAAGTAGAGCATCTCTCGGGGATTCCCCTACTAGGAGGATAAGGGCAAAGAACCTAATGCACTTGTTGTTGCGGGGAGATGCAAAAAGATCACAGCATGGCAGGCCCCATCAATTGAAAATCCTCTCTACCACCTGCATGTTGAGAATCAATCATGAGGCATTAGAACAAACCTGCTTAACTTGTTTGTAATTGTGCCAGACTTACCCCGGGATGTGCGCTATCAGAAAGCGACTGGAAGAGATCGCTCATTGCCATACTCTCACAGCTTCTCAAGAAAGAGTAATATGTGGTTCCCCCCTTATTTGTTGATACACCAAACTACTGACATACTGTCTGTTTGAATTGCAATAGTCCCTGCTGGGAGACTGTCCAGGAAGGCCTGCAATGTTAAGAGGACAGCTCTCATTTCCAGGACACTGATATGCATGATGGCCTCTTCAGGGGACCATGTGCCTTGGGCCATTCTTCCAAGAAGTGCCCCCCACCTGATCTGAGAAGTGTCCGTGGTCACTGTGGCCTTGGCTTGATATGAGAAGTGTCCGTGGTCACTGTGGCCTTGGCTTGAGGAAGAACAAAGGGATGGTCTTCTTGTATTTGGTTGGAATGGATCCACCAGAGAAATTAATTTTTCAAAGCTTGCATTACTTTGACTTAACTGGATAATGGTTGATGGAGAAAGGACCATTCAGTTGCGTGTCCACTGAAGGATCCTTATATGGTACATTGCCAGCATTACTAGAGTGACTGCCACTGACATGGATCCCAATCCTTGGAGTACCAGATGAGCTGAAAGAGAAGAACTTTGAATGATCTTTTTGGCCAGGAACTGAATTGTTTGAAGCCAGGACAGAGGGAGAGAAGCTATTTGAGTGACCGTACTGAAAAGAGCACTGATAAATTCCAATATTCGAGTTGGTTCAAGTTGAGATTTGTTGCAATTGACAGAAATCCCCACACGAGTGCATAACTGGAGTAAGTAGTCCCAAGCTTGAATTAGATGATGACAGGTCGAAGAAGATGCAAGTCAGTTGTCTAGATTTGGAAACACTTAGAATCCCTGCAGTCGCAAGTGAGCTGCAACTACTGCCATACACTTAGCAAACATGCTGGGAGCTGTGGTGGGACCAAAGGGCAGTGCTCTGAACTGGTAATGACTGGCTCCCAGTCAGAAATATAGATATCTCCTGGGCTGTCTGTTCACTTTTATATGATTGTACACATCCTGAAGATCTATAGACCATATCCACTAATCCATGCACAGAAAAGGTAGAATGGATTAAACCATGACCATCTAGAACTTCGTACACTGAAATGAGAGATTTAGTTTGCTGAGATCCAAGACTGGTCTCCAGTCCCCTGTTTTCTTTGACACTAAAAATAATCTTGAATAAGCTCCGGGGCTGGTCTGTGGAGACCTCTTGGATTTGTCTATTTTCTAGCAGCTTGTCTATTTCTAGTGCTACTACTTCCCTCTGATTGGGTGGAACATTAGGGATTTTATTTGATATTGTTGGGGGTGGATCGGAAAATGGTTTTATATAACCTATGGATATTATCCTCAACATCCTTGAATCTTTTCTAATTTCTACCCAGGCTCTCTGGTGCAGGGACAGATGACCCCCAACTGCACCAGAGGGACAGTCATGCCTCCTTTCAGGAATGCAGATAGGTTCTGTCAGAAAAGGTATCTCTAGATCCCTGGTTATGCAGAACACCTCTCTCGCAGGGACAGCGTCTTCCACTAGTGTTCTCTCCTCTGCCCCTGGGGGAACTGTCTCCACATGGATCTTGGAAGAGACTCTGGCATTTTTTGAACCAAATTTTCCATCCACCTCGCTAGTTCCCAGAAAAGGTCCACTAAGTGCACGCCCATGGCAGACAGGGTTTTTCCTTCCTGCTCACACCTAGAGTGTGTGTCTTTAACAGTGGGGCCAAATACAAGAACTTCTCTCAAAAGAAGCATTGACAAAGGAAGATTTGAGGGGTTCTTCAAAAATCACACAAGCACATCCAGGCATGTTTTCTGATGCAAATGTCTTAACATGCTGTCCGTGAGGTACCTTCAGTTGCATGTGAGATAAGCCTCACAGATGAGATTGAAATGGACTGAAGGGTAGCCAACTGCAAGGAAATAGTGCTTTCTACCTAAAAGGATGTGATCCCAGACAGGAATTTGCAAAGATCTATCAAATCCCTTTGAAGTCTTGTAAAATGTGCCAAGTAATTCAGTGACCTAACAGCAAAGGTCGCTGAAGCATAGACATGCTTCCCAAATCTGTCCAGCACCCTAGACTTCCTGTTAGGGGGGTGGACAGAGGAGTTTGTTCTGCCAGGTCCTTCCTAGTGGCCGCCATTATGACCATGGCATCAACAGGTATGCCCTTACTGCAATATGCTCTATCCTTAGCTGGTACCAAGATCCTATTTGGTCTCTTAGGGATAGGTTCAATCGTGTCAGATTCCTTACATGCCCATTAAGAGACCAAATCAATGAGCTCATCAGTGGGTGGAGTCACCCATGAGGTAGACAGACCAGTGCCAAAGGCCTCCAGGAACATAGACTCCTCTTATAGGTTCATACTAGGCTATCTGCCCTAGGGCATTTATAAGCCTAGCCAGAGTGCGTTTGGCTTTCGCCACCCATTTTAATTAATTTTGCTATGCCCTTTTTTGAGGTTAGTATACTGTGCCTCTGTCTAACAGTGACACAGAAGTGATACCCGGGGCAAACCTACAATCTCCCATCCACTCATCAAGATTCGTCTTGAAGAGAGTCAATGATGGACTCTGCCTAACCTGGACTGGGATTTTATTCCAGAGTGAAGGGAGCCTCTGGGTTATGAATCTGTCCCTCCAGCATGTCCTATTTATTTCAGTGCTGAGTTTCAAGTCTCTCGAGCATGTAGCTCGATGGGATTTGGATTTTCTGAGGTGCAGCATGTCCATTAATTCCGGGTTGGACATGGCTTTATACGTCAGGCACAGATCGCCTCTGAGCAGGCAGTATGCCACTGAGCAGAGCTGGAGTTTCTTTAACCGGGCAGCATATGGCATCTGTTTGAGCCCTTTGATCCTCTTGGTGAGGTACTTTTGGGGTCTTTCCAGTTGCTGCAGGTGTCTGGTAAGGTACATCCCAAAAGGGGCATTGTACTCAATTATGGGCCTGGTGAGGGATGAGTAAAGAGGCACAATGACCTCCCCTGATCTAGACGTGAATCCCTTCATGATTAGGTGGGCTATATAAAATGTTTTTCTAACCACTTTGGCCACGTGGTTGTCAAATGAGAGATTGCTATCAACTTGGGTCCCCAAGTCCCTAATTACTTCTTCTGTACTTAATGGATTACCACCTATGTGGTCATTTGTGGGCACTTTGTTTTTGCCAAAGGGGATGACTATACACTTTTTGGTGTTTAGCTTGAGGCCATGGCTCTGGCACCAGTTGTCTGTTTCTATGAGGCCCTTTTGGAGGATGCTTGTTTCGGCTGGATAGTCGATTATGGCGCCCAGTTTGCAGTCATCTGCGAACTTGGTCAGCCACAGTCCTTCCGTGTTGGCCTGTACCTCCGAGAAATATATACCGAACAAGAGAGGTCCCAGGACTGAGCCTTGTGGGACGCCACTTGTAACTGGTTTGGAGTCTGACATGGCTCCAGCAATTCTAACCAAGTGGGTTCTGTCCTTGAGCCAGTTTGCAACCCATCTAGTGACATAGGGGTTTATATTTAAGCTGGTGAGCTTAACTATAATGCCCGAGTGGGGTATTGTATCGAAGGCTTTTGCGAGGTCCAGATAGGCTGTGTGGACCACCTTCCACTCGTCAATGGCCTTGGTGACTGTTTCAAAGAAATCAACCAGGTTTAAGAGGCAGGATCTGCCCTTAACAAAGCCAAACTGGGTAGGATCCAGTGTCTGTAGGTCCCCAATATCTTTATTTATGAGGTCCACGATGATCCTTTCCATAGCTTTGCAGACCAAGCTAGTCAGGCTTATGGGGCGATAGTTTCCAGGATCCGTTGAGGCACCACCTTTGTGGAGAGGGACCACTGTTGTTGTACACCATTCTTTGGGTACATATCCTGTAGTAAGGCTGAGATTGAACAGTAGTTTTATGTTTGGGTTTAGCTCTTCTTGGAGTTCATGTAGGATGCTGCCCGGGACACTGTCTGGTCCCACTGATGCTGTGTTTTTTGCTTTGGAGAGGGCGGCTCTTACCTGAGCATCAGAGATGTCGGGGGGGCAGCACTCTGCTGGGATAGATATTTGCCCTTTTGGTGGGGATGGGGGGGGGTGTGCGCTGAACCTGTCAGCTAGGATGTTGGAAACGTCTGTGGGTTTGGTGTATTTTTTGTCATTTTGGACTAATTCTGAGCATATCTCGGAATTCCCACCCAGATTCCTAACATAACTAAAGAAAGCCTTGTGATTATCCTTAGTGTCCTGTGCAATTTTTCTCTCAAAGCTGGCCTTAGACGATTTTATGAGTGCCCATAGTTTTTTGCTAATACTGATCAGAGATGCCTTCCCTTTTTGGGATTTTGCTCTATCATGTAGTAGCTTCCTCCTTCTATTGTATAGTTTGTTTATGGCTGGGGTCCACCAGACAGGACGTCTGCCTTTGGAGGATTGGGTCTTGGTTTTATTTGGGATTGCATGATCCATGCATTCCTGAAGGTGTTCACAGAATGCGTTTATAAAGGATTCTGCGGTCTGAGCCATATTTTCCACAGCTCCGGGGGCTTAGAAGGACTCCACCTCGGTTTTGAGGAGTGTGAAATTTGCTTTAGAGAAGTTTTTCACTGTGGTTTTCTGGGCAGGGGGTGGGGTCGGGATGTGAATATCCAGTGAGATTAGTTTATGGTCTGATCTTACCAGTGAGGGATACATTTCTGGTCTGGAGCACAGAGTCCCCATGTTGGTGATGATCAGGTTCAGTATGTTTTCCCCTCTTGTGGGAGTGGTAACAAGTTGTTCCATAGCATTTGAGTTTATAAATTCTAGGAACCTTTGGGCTAGGGTGTTGGAGCTAGAGTAATGCTCCCAGTCTATGTTTGGGTAGTTGAAGTCGCCCAATATAATGGTGTTTGGAGAGACCTTCATATTTTCCAATGTTCTCAGGAAGGCCGAGTGGGGTTCCTGGGTTTGGGAGGGTGGTCTGTAGCAGGCTATAAACTGGAAGGCAGTTTTACCCACTGTTAGTTGCACATGGATAGTCTCTGATGCTTGTGCTGTGCCACCAACCTGGAGGTGTGGGTATCTTTGTGAATATTAATACTCCCCTCCTTTTGTGGTTCGGTCCAAGTTTTGGGGCCGAAAAGCATGGTATGAGGTATAACCTGGTA